>NW_013666129.1:531912-534198 GCF_000517525.1 Limulus polyphemus
GATTTGTACAGAGAATGGTGGATTCATCTTAGGTGTTATTTGTCCATGATTAGTTAAAAAATTACGTGCAACTGCACTTCTTTCATGTTGTTTATAAAGAGTCAGTATATTCTTCTATTTTTGTGTAAAGGGTTCTTCTAGTTTCCTCAATGATGGCAATGCTACCTCTAAGCTGGTAAACAACATTGGAGAAAAGACACCCATCTTTAGACTGCAAGTGCATTGTTGTAAAACAGTTGACTTTATTACATTGTATGGTAGTGTACTGAGATTTTGAAAGTTGACTTTTAAGGGTTGGACCTGGCTGTTCCATAACTTTAATTGGCAGTTCAAATGTCTTGATTATAGTTTTTATTTTCTTGAAGTTAGTTTTGTTAATTAGAGGTACCATAAGAGTAATATTTTTTGTGTTATCTTTGGAAAATTGTCATTTTCCTCTTGGTATATCTGTGTTTTTCAAATTGGAAGTACAATGCTAATATTTGCTTATCACAATCCTCAAAAATTTGTTTGATGTAAAAAGGTGGTTATTTGTTGCTAAAAATGAGTGATTTTAGTTCAGAGCAATTGCAAAAGATTCTTTTTAATTCTCTAATAATTACACCTTTCTTGTAAGCTTTTGGATAATGGAAATTGATAATAAGAAAGTTATAATTTTCATAAACTGAAAATGTATTTCCAACAGATGTCTCCATTCACATAACAGCTTTTCCCATTCAGTGCTGCCCTCTATATGCACACATTTTTTTTGCTCACCACTAGCCTTGATACTCCCACCTACCCCAAGTGTTTAAAATGGCACAGCTACACTGTAGCATGCAACAATCCTCCATCAATAGTAGTGCAACACACCTTTCTAGCAGAGCTGACTCCCTCTATATTGTACAACCTAATCTTCACTTTGAGATTAGGCCAAAAGGAAGCACCAGAAGTGGGAAGGAAGGGTGGAAAGTGTGAGAGAGAGAAGTATCTATTGGAAATACATTTTCAGTTTAGGAAAATGATAACTTCTGACACAATATCTTACATCCTCTTACTTAATAGCTAGAATCCCATATTGACCTGGTGGAGGGACTAGTGCAAAATTTACGTAGATAAGCATCCTTCCAAATTAGTCTGAAGAAAGCCCATGGAGTGTGACATTTCTCTATAGAGGAACACACCAGTGGGAGACAGCACCACATCTGAACCAGGTATACTCTTTACCCATTGTGTAAATACGTGTCGCTAAATGGGCAGAAAAAGAGAACAGTGTGCAGTAGGAGGAGAGTCCCAACCATTTTTACTGCAAACATAGGAAGCAGAAGGGAGAACAACTTCTATTCTAACTATCCAAGCAAGGTACATGTGTGCAAACCCAGTACACAACTAAAAACCAGGCCACCCAGGAACTGACATCCAAGCAACAGTACGAAGGAGGAATGCAACCTGGTGATTCACTCAAATCCCAAACCAGACAGCATTGGGAATTTATCATCCACTCCACAGTAGGAAGAAGGCTCCCTACCAACCACATGTGTGAGGACTTATGCTGGCTGGTACAGCATTAATCCAACACCAGATCACTGGAGAACCAACATCCAGGCAGTGGTAGGATGAAGGGGTCCCAGCCGGAGGTGTAAACTACATTTTGGTGGATCATCTACAGTCCATAACCAGGTGGCATCGAGTATCATACATCCAGTCTGCAGTAGGAGGAGGGTTCACACCATCTACACCGATAGAACACCACCATCCTACTCTCAACTGAATGGGATTAAATACAATCAGGAGGATGCCTCCATGGTCCACCACCCCAGTGGCTAGTAGCAGATAAGAGATAAGACTTTCATACTCCACTCAAAGAGGGTGGATGGGTGGGTGAACAATTCAGTGGGGAGTCCTGAAGGATGGGAAGCTATCCTGATACTGCTTTACTCATGATAGTCCACGAGTTGGTACGGTCTGGGATGGACATAGGTCTAATGCAAAACATCACAAGGATGAACCTACTAGTGGTCTTGTAGAATGCCTCATCTCAGCAGTGGGCATTATAGACCAAAAAAATCATACAGTGCAGATTTATGGATTAATATACCTGGACAAGCACCATTCACTACAGAGCAAAATCCAATGTGTACATAAGTGACCCTGAAAGGAAAACAAAACTTTCCCACTCACAGTTGAACCATAGTGTGAAGATTGGCAACAGGCAGTATCCTGTATCCAGATGATGAGGGGATGGCCACATGATGAAGGTAATGGGAGATGAATGTATTAGGTGTGGTCCACAAAGCAGCCCAAATG
>NW_013666129.1:535198-554131 GCF_000517525.1 Limulus polyphemus
AGACCACCTCACAAGGGACTAGACAAATGTCACACATGAAGGCAGAGTATGGTGACACTGGGATGATACACTGATGACTGTCGTTGTTAGAGAAGGGAGGGGGAAAGTAGAAGTGGTAATGGAGGTGCTGAATGAAGGAGGGTAAGAACTGGAAACCAAGGTTAAGCAGGCCAAAAAGGTGCAATGAGAAGGACTTGACAGGAAGTGGACTGGATAATGGATAAAACTTGGGGAAGGAGTCGAATAGGCATACAGGTAAAGGGGGCAAATCTTGACTGAAGACGTCCACCACCAAATCCAAAGAATGTGGGATCAGGGATCAAAAAAGGGGTAGCTTGGCATTGAGATGGGTGGTAAATGCATCCAGAAGAGTACCCCACTGATCACACAATCACCAAAACACCTGAGGATCGAGGGACCACTCTGTGGGGAGAACATTGATGGGATGAGACAATTGATCTGCAACTAGATTTAGAGCACCCAGAACATGACACACCAGCAGGCATGTGCAATGTGAATGGGCCAAAGAGGAGTTCTAACATCTGGAAACAAAGCAAACATGAACGGTGCCCCCTTGTTGATTGACGAAAGACACAAAGGTCAATTTGGTGGAATTGATCATGACCACTTTGTCTTGTATTAATGGCAGGAAATGACCCTGAGCTCCACAAATGACAAGAAACTCCAGCATACTGATGTGCTTAGTCACCTCAACCGAAGACCTTTTTAATTGACATGCAGGGAGGGAGGGATAAGGAGAACAGACTCCAGAGGATTCTACAGACCATACAACACCCATTGAAGGGTGCACATGTGAGAAATGACCTAAGGATCAAGAGGATCAAAACTATAATTAGGGATTATGAACTGCTAATTAAAATTATAGAATGAACAGGTTGAACCCTCAAAAGCCAACTTTCAAAATCTCACAACACTACCATAGAATGTAGTAGTCAACTGTTTTAAAAAATGAGCTTGCAGTCTAAAGATGGGTTTCTTGTCTCCAATGTTGTTTACCAGTTTAGATGCAACATCTGCTATAATACATACGCTGGGGAAACTGGAAGAACCCTACACACAAGAATAGGAGAACTATGTTCACTATTTCTATAAACAACAACATTAAAGAAGTGCAGTTGCAGATTTTTTTAAACAAATGATGGACAAATAACGTCTGAAATGAAGCCAACATTCTCTGAACAAATCCTTACCAAAGCCACAAAGTACATTGACAGAAATTTTAAAGAAGGTCTTCTCATTGAACAACTATGACCACAGATGAATAGGGACAAAGGATGGCACCTATAGCTGTAATCGTGTTTTCACCTTAACTTTTGTTAATACAGGTAGAAGTTTATTATTTCAACAATAAGCTTTACTACTTAATATGCCAATCACATGTTGTAGAAATGCATGCTATAGATTCGATTAGAATTTATTATTTAAATCAACTGAAGCTTTGTACTGTCACTCAGTTTGTGTTTTAGTGGAATGCTCCTGAAGAAGCTGTAAAGGGAAAAGTTGAATATTCAATTAAAGAAAAATAAATTTGGTGTTATAAGGTCATTTGTTACTTGTATTCAAATCCCTGTATAATGTATCTGATATTTACTCTTCCACTAACTGTTGCTAAATCAGCAATGAAGGGTAAAATGATTTGTTGATAAATTTAACAAATACATAATACTATGTTGAATGGCACTCTGTAAAAGGTCAGGCACACTTTGACCCCACCCATGCACACAAAGTTAATGTATCACAGAAGCCTGATTCTTTTTTTTTTACCAAAGTATCTGAATACCACACATGTAAGACTAATATCCAAATGAAAATTATATCAAAAAGTAGCTCAAAACAATCATCCTAAGCAGGTTGCTGGAAGAATGCAGAGAGAACACAAAGTACCAGAGTTACAACTGGTATAAAAAGAAACAAAAAGTAAAACCCTATAAAAAGGAGAAAGAAAAAAAAAAACAAGTTAAAAGCTGAAAAATGTCCACAAATCAGATAAAAAAAAACTCAAATAGCATAAAAAAGGCCAATAGCCAATAAAAAGTTAAAAACAGTCAAGTTGGACAGTGTCACCATCCAATGTCATAAAATGGTGCTGTTGCTCACAGTCGTAATAATGGCAAGACAGTAAAACATATGCTATTGTGTTTTGAGTGTCTCAAAGTCCACACATTGGTTGATCAGTCCCAGATGAAAGAAAACGATGAGTTCAAAAACTATGACCAATGCGTATTGTAGCCAAGACAACTTACTCCTTACGATCTTTATGGAGACATGACACCCAACGAGCAATAGAAGGTTTGATCTGGAAAAGTTTGTTATGACATTGCTCACTCCAAATTGACTACCAACTGGTAGGAAGCTGAGCCTTAAACACAGGACCATAGTCCATATATGGGACAGGCACGGCTGTGACAGCAACAGAGCAACTGGACTTAGCTGTGGTGCAAGCAAGCCCATTCCTATGAATACAGGCATGGCCAGGTATTCAGAAAATCTAGACAGAAATAGAATACAGAGAAAAATAGGTCAGTCGCTTTTGAATATCAATGAGAACAGGGTGAGAACTAACGTTAAGCGATTCCACGGCCAGTAGACAACTAAGAGACTCAGTGTACTGCTTAGCTTCTATGTGATCCAAACAAGAGATAAGGCATACAAATTGCCAGTGAACACAGAAACTGTAGAGGGGATCCTATGAGCATCCACCAAGCCACAACAAACCATGGCAGAGCCCACAGAGTCACCTGATTTTTAACCATCCATAAAAACAGGAGCAGATAAATGTTTTGAAAGTTATTCTGAAAGAAAAGACAGTACTTCCAATCGGGAGTATCTGCCTTCCTCAGATGACTCAAAGGCAGGTCACAGGAGGGGATGGTAATGACCTATGGCAGGATGGGCTGATCATCAGATTCAGCATCATCATCCAATGGCAGACCCAATTCAGCCAGCTGTGCCTGAATACAAAGGCCAACAGGATGAATGGCAGATTGTCTATTCTGAAAGAGCACAGCCCCCAGACAAATGAAAACACAACCCCAGGTGGGATGCTCTGGTAAGGATCAAAGCTTGGTAGCATATTGCAAAGAAAGTTGCAAATGGTGGGGGTGAATAAAAGGTTTATGGGACTCAGTGTACAGACACTCTAATTGAAAAGTGCAGAAAGCCCCTGTGCAGAGCCGAAGCCCCAGATGGTGAATGGGGTCCAACATCTTCAAGGCAGAGGCCCTGACAAAACCAGAGACCCATAGTGCAGTTTGGATCGAATGAGGGCATGATAGATCTTCCCCAAAGAACATTAATCCACTCCACCCAAGAGGTGGAAGAGAGGACACGGAGGATGTTCAGTGTCTGTGCACCCTTGACACAAGCCTGCTTAATATGAGGAATAAAAGTCAACTTGAGGTCAAACATAAGTCCCAAAGACTTTGTCTCAGCCACCCAGAAAGAACATCACTACCGAGATAGAGCTCAGGATCAGAATGCAAATGAACTTAGACTGACAAGAAATATGGAAGTCGTCGATGTACAGGTCGCTTGCAACAGTAGGAGGAAGTTGTCAAGTGATAGCATTGATTTTAACACTAAATAGCATGACACATAAGACACAGCCCGAGAGAGTCCAAGTTCCTGTGCTAAAGAACGAAAAAGGGTTGAACCAACATAGACTTGGAATGGCCTGTCAAGTAAAAACTTAAAAATAAAAATGGGTAAATGGCCATACGACCCATAGGAGTGGAGGTCTTGCAAAATGCCATACCTCCACATAGTTTCGTAAACCTTCTCTGATCGAGGTTTCAAGTCAAATCAAGTGGTCTAAGGTGGAGTACTGTTCACAGAATCCATATTAGGTGGGTGAGAGGAGGTTGTTTGATTCAAGGAACCAAACAAGACAAGCATTAACCATTCTCTCCAAAACCTGACTGAGACAACTAGTCAAAGCAATAGAAAGATAATTAGAAGGGATCTATAGATCCTTCACGGGTTTAGAAAAAGGTAATAAAATAGCCTTGCACCAAGCATCAGAAAAAATGTTCCCCTGCCAGATCCAGTTAAAACCAACCAGAAGAAGAGCAAGAGAGGGAGATGGTCCAGCATCCAATAGTGAACGTCATCAGGCATGATTGATGTATTGCTAGACTGATGAAGAGCAATTTTAAGTTCCATCAGTGTAAAAGGGCAATTATAGTCATAGAGATGATCAGCCCGAAAGGAAAGAGGGGATCTCTCTGCACAAAACTTGATGGCCAAGAAGGCAGGGGAAGATACAGAAGTGCAGGAGAGATAAGAAAAGATCTCCCTGAGAGTATTGGTGATGCTCTGTAACTCAGCAATTTCTTGACCATTGGAGAGGAGCAAGATGAAAAGGAGATGAGAAGCATACTTCCCATTGACCCTCCGAATCTTGTCCCAGAGGCCTTTGGAATTGGTGGTAGAAGTGATGCTGGTGGCAAACTTAATCCAAGATTCCTTCTGGCTTTGATGTCTGACCTGCCGAGCATGGGCCCGCTGGAATGCAATAAGGTTGGAACGAGTGGGATACCTATAAAAGGTATCCCAGGCTCATTTCTGGGCCTTCCGTCCTTACTGGCAGGTGGTAGACCAACATGAACAAGAATACCATGGGAAATGTGTTGAGGTTTTAGGGATAGAATGAACAGCTTCTTGAATTATACAATCAGTTACTGCCTCCACACAGTTGTTAATATATGGAAGACTAACAACAGCAGG
This sequence comes from Limulus polyphemus, assembly GCF_000517525.1. NCBI lineage: Eukaryota > Metazoa > Arthropoda > Merostomata > Xiphosura > Limulidae > Limulus > Limulus polyphemus. The sequence continues at coordinate 539,945 of NW_013666129.1, forward strand.
ATCTAGTTCTGAGAGAATGGTGAAGGAGAGCCAGTCAGCCTGCTCCAACTTCCACTGTAGCACTCTGGATGGGTGCCATCAACCATGGCCAACCTCCATCAAAATAATGGGAAAATTATCACTTCCCCGTAGGTCACTGTCAACCCTCCAAGAAAAATGAGAAAAAAGTGAAGGAAAAAAGATTGATAGATCAATAGCAGTAAAAGATTGACTAGGTGTATGAAAATAGGTAAAAGAAACAGCATTGAAGACAAAAAGGTTGTGATCTGAGAACAACCCCTCCCATCAATATCAGCACCACCCCAAAGTGTATTGTGTTCATTAGTCTCCCAAGATGAAAAAAGGAGACAGAAACTGTTCTATGAGAGCACCAAGGTCTGATTGATCATAAGTCTCTCCAGGAGACAGGTAGAGAGAACAAACAGTGATGTTACGACCCACAGAGATACAGATGGCTACAGCCTCTAAGGGCATTTCGAGTGGTGAAGACAAGGTGGGTACACACTGGTCAATCAGCAGTGTCACCCTTACATAAACTCGTCCATCACCCAACCTGTCATTCCAGTATACAGAAAAGTTCCAAAAGGTGACAGTATCAGCAAGTCTCAGGAATGTTTCCTGTAAGGAGAGACACACACGGGATAATAGAAATTGATCAAGGCCTTAATGTCATCCAAATTAAAACAAAAACCTTGACAGTTCCACTGTATCAAAGTGGCCATTTTTAGTTAGGTGAAGGAGAATTTGGCAGAAAACCCTTCTCGTTGCAACCACCATATTTTTCTTTATTAGAAAGAGGTCTGTTGACCTCCATGCCCTGGGTCGATTGGGCAGATCTGTCGGAGGAAGGAGACTCCAGTGACTGAATAATGGTCTTACACCTCAAAGCCGAAGCAGATGGATCCAAGCAGTCACTGGAATTAATGGTGAGAATAGAGACAGAAGTAGACATTGACTGTCAACACGTGCAACCATGGAGGCAAAAGACTCTTCACATGGTGTGAGAAAGACTCTGATAGAGGCACGCAAAGCTCTGTCTGTACTCCCACTGTAGCAATGGAACAGAGAGCAACAGAATATATATGAGATGGAGCAGGGGACAACAACTTCCGAGCCTCTGAATAAAAAGCTATACCTCCTTTTCCTCCACCCACATAGGGCAAGATCAAATGTAAGAGGGGTGGTAACCACCCCAATTGACGCAGTGAGAGTCCAGTTGACATTTGTAGGCAACATGGTCTTTGCCTCCACAACAAGCATATATCGAAAAAACACAACAAGATGCCTTAAAATGTCCGAACCGATGACACTGGAAGTACCTGAGAGGGTTAGGAATACAAGGCCATACCTTACAGTTCAGATAACCTGCTTTGACAGTGGCAGGTAGTCGTGGTGATATAAACATTAATAAAAGAATATTGGTAGGCAGCATAATTCTTTCTTTACAAGTGGAGATCCATTGCATTGTAGAAACTCCTTGGCTGGAGAAACCAGCAAGTAACTCTGACTCAGGGATATTTCTCAAATTTCTCACAATGATAACTCCTTGGGAGGAATTCAAAGGAGGAGTTCATTCTGTTTTGATGTAGATGTTTACAGAATGTAGTTTCTTAATTGACTTTGGAGATCCAACAAGTCCCTCTAATTGCTTCTGAATAAAAAAAAGGGAGATATTTGCCCTAAAGATGTGTCTGATAAAGAATGTATGGTGAAAAAACGAGGTGCAGGTGCAGAATGGTGTGGAGACTGCTATTCAGAGTCTTCCAAACATGGTCGCTTTCCAATCAACGCGTTTTTCTTGTTTTTTTGGGGGTCACTGGGTGTAGGATCCATGAAAAGGACTTCAGTGCCCACTGATCCCACCCACCATGGAGTCCTACAAGGGGATGCAATACAATGCCAAAGCCAAGCATTGTAGAGATGCCACGGTTTTGTGGGCACTATACCCAAACACCAGTATCAGAAACAATATCCACAATAACCGTTGAGAATGCCCAACACTGGTACTTGGTTGACCCTAGGCCAACAGGAACAACTGACTGACCCTGGGTGAGCCACCCCAAGGCTACCTGTCTAAAGGAATTCAAGGCCAAAGTGGTGTGTTAAAGTGCCACTGACATAAACTGACCCATCCTCCCTTTCATGGGTTGCCATGCACTGCAAACACATAGATCCCAGAGGAGGTAAACTGAAAATACAGAATCTTCCCTGAGAGTCCCCTCACCATATACAGAAATCCGCCCAAAAGGGGCTAAGACACAGATCACTCCAAAACCTTTTTGTACATTCTGTAAAGCACAACCTTCATACAAAACACATCACAGAAACAAAAGACCTAGGCTATAAAAACAGGAGTCCTCAAATTATCACCTTGATTACAGGAGATGCTAAACAAATGGAAAAGAAAACATTATGTGATGTATGCATTAACTGAACATAATGCAGAGCAGTACCATATATTGGTCTTCTAAGTTACTTAAGGCAAGATATGATTAAATGGAACTAAAAAGAACAAATTTTATGCAACCACTAAGAGATAACAAGAAAAAACTGATTGACTGGTGAGAGAAAAAATGTTTTGGAAAAACCATTCAAAAAGTTTAATAAACTCTATATCCAAAACAAGTTCATCTGGCATCTTACAGTCTAAAAGATAATTTTTGGCTGCATATAAATGATTATTGGTGAAGTGCCCAAAATCATGTTTTATCCAGTTAAGCTTTGTGAAACTTTAATTAGATACATGTTAAAACTTACCTTAGCAAAGCCAGACATCACAGTAGGTCCTTCGTCTTTGCTATAATTTCTCATTTGATTTTTTTCAATATTCAACTCTTGAAAAACATCACCTTGACCCATTCTATACAAAAATATTAGACATAATGTAATAACTATCATGCTCAAGCATATAAGACTAATGCATTAACTAAAAGACACTTCAAAGTCCTGGTCTCATATAAACACACACAATGTAGCATTGGGATTCACTACTCTTAATTTTATAAGCAGTTTTAATTTTCCAGAGTTACATCAAAGATTTAACCAAAAACCATGCTACTAGAAGTTAATTACAGTTCCCTCCATAATTTGTTCTGGTCAAGGCCACAATCTGAATGGCAGTACCTAGTACTTGTATAAATCTTGGCTACTGTTGAAGGTACATATAGATTTTGATCCATTAGCTTCATTCCACTTATTTTCCAGTAGAGAGAGAGACTAAGTTAAGTGAACTTAATCACTTAGCACCAGACAAGGTATTCAAGTGATCATCAGTCATTGGTACAAAACACACATCCATGAATAGCTTTAACTGACAGCACATTTTAAAATATGTTTCCTTTCATACCTCTAACCAGTTCAAACAGTAAGTTCCAAAATTACAAACTACAGAGAGAACATAATCAGTCTCTTCTGTTACTAACACACACATTATGGCAACACTCCACCTACTTGTCAAACTACGACATTGGTAGCCAGTCCCCTATGGTTTAGCCAGCTTTTAAAACATTTAAGATTTCAGCTTAACAGGAGGATGGAATAATTAAGTATTAACAACAGTTTCTTAATTTACTAGTTTTATTCTATATCAAATATAACTGGTGGCCTTTTCTCACCTCCATCAATTCAAAACCTTCTGAAATCTGCTTGCAAATAATTTCACATTTTACTTAGCTAAACTTTTGAAGTTTGGAAATTTAATAACTTAATATATCTTTAAATTTTCTCAGATTTTCTTAATGCAAGGAGCTCAGTGATATGAAAAGTGTGTCCACCGAAACTAAAGTAGTTTCTGTTTCTGCACAGTTATCACATTGCATTCAATGATCCATTGGTAATTCAGTTTCTTCTTGTGTGAAAGTCTAAAGAAAATGTTGACCAACCTCACTGAATTATAATGGCTATCTTTTTATGTTCATTACAGGTGACAGTTTAACGTAAACAAGCTGACTACCAACCAACTTAGTTTTCTCAGCAGCCATCATACCTAAAGCGTATGTGTGGACCTGCCACCCTCATTTTATTATGGGTTACATTATATTTATGGTTTACAATAGACACTCTTGTACATAACACAGAAGAGTAGCATTTATTCTACAGACCAGTAAGGCATCATTGCGTTAGTTTCAATGTTAAGAACAATGAAGCATTTGCCACTAGATCTCTCAAGATGAGACAACCAGCTTTGAAAAGGACTATGTGGAAAGCTTTAGTATCAAGGACAAAAATATTTTCATATATTATAAGCTAAATCCTTGACAACCAATTCTCATAAGTTTTTATGAGGGCATATGCTTGCCTCTCTCTCTAACAGAGACTGCAGCATATCGAGATGCTCTATATTAGCCAGCCACATATCCCATAATTGAAGGCTGTCAGTATAGCAGTGTGACAGGAAAAAAAAACTCCAAACACATTACAATCAGGTTAAAACTATGGAGATAGATATACCTTACACTAAAATAAACAGTTTCTTTCAATCAGATGAATTTTTAAGACAATGTAGAAAAAAAATAAATCGTACCTGAGGGGTCCTGGAGGTGTGATGGATATATTAAAGTCAAATGCTTCATTTTCTATAAGTTCTTCCTCTGTGAAAATAACAAATATATATATATCCCTCATTAGCACACCTTTGAAAAGTTATGTTATGGAACACCTGGGGTCCAACCGGATCCCAGCACAAAATTACCATTATAATAAGCTCTAGATTAAAATTCCAAAACCAATTTCATTACAACTTTTATTAGAGTTAGCATACAATATGAACAACATAAAAATATGTATTCTAGAGGAAGTATGTTGACAAATCAAGAAATTAGAAAATTACATTGTTCGTCAGTATACAAATAAGTAGCATTAAACCAATCTTTATACAAACAGTGTAACAAAAAAATGCCAGTTTTATTATACTCCTATATTCAAGTCATTATCCATCAATATATGATGAGATTACCACAATACTGCAAATTTCAACTCAAAGAAAATTGAAAGTGTTTTTGTTGTGGATCACCTTAGGTTTGAGCAGATACCAACACAAATGTATCCTTGTAGTAGGATGTGGATTGAAAATCCAATAAGCAGGTTCTGAGATGGTGCAATGGGAATAACAAATAAGTCTAACAAGGATTTAAGGTGTTCTACATCCTTGTTGGAGCTATAAGATGACATATGGAGAATAAGTCTTGTTTCCTTTATACATCACCAAAAGGCATCCTCTGTTCATTTTCAAAGAGCATCACCCCCTCGTGATGCATGATGGTATTTAGTCAAGAACAACCACATAGATATATTTAATATGCAAAAGTCCTAACTGGATGAATCCATTCATACATAGATTCTCATATAAAAGAAAGAGCATGATTTTTTAAAGGCCTCTTTTTCAAATCATTGTTTCTTCCTCTTCAAACTGTCAACATCAGCACCACACAAAATACAACAGTCATTGTCTAGCACCTGTTCATCCTTAACATTCACATCCTTATAGAGAAAAAAAATACTCTGACATAGTAGTACTATTTCTACACACCTATTCATGGATTCAGTCAAATTCTGACTTTACTAAGTGCATTTTCACAAAATTTGACAAGATTTTAGTAAACATTATAGGTCTGTTGTACACAAAATATTAATTTTTTTGTAGTAAAATATTGATGTAATGTATTCTTTCATCGGGTGGATTCTTTTAATTTATTTGGTGAGAATAATGTAAAATCCAGTCCATGTACCAATAACACATTAGTTTATTTCTTTTTCTTAATGTCTGCTACAGGTGACTATCACTTTGGAGTTTCTCTCCTTTTTTTTGTGGTTGGGATTTTACAGCTATTCCATGTCATTTCAATGGAATCTAGTCTTATCAGCATTAACTTCATAGTGACTTTTCATTTTATCAAAACTGATTTAAGTTTCTCACAGGTAAAGTTATGTACGACATCTTTATTCTTCAGATTCATAAGAGCTCTTCCACCTATCAATCACTCAAGACATGCTGGTGTATTTGGTTCCACTAGGCCCCAGTCACTAGATGTAGATTTATTATTAATAACTCTTGTTACGAGTATTTCGCATCTTGGTAGTACAATGATCACCATCCCTGTTGTCACTGGAAGTTCAATCTCTGGTGTAGTAATTGCCATTTAAAGCAAAGGGATTTCCTGGTCAGAGACAGTAAAACTATTTGAAGATAGCCTAATCTCACATTGATGTCTCCATAGTTTTCACAATGCACTATTGCTATATGTCATTTATCCACACATCGTGAAGAATAAAGAACCTTCCCAAGTTAAGGGTGACTTCTAACTTTCCTTTTGCTAGAACTCTACGTCCTCTTGCTGTTTGTCTCACTCCCTCTTCTTTCATCTTTAAAAGCAATTTCTAACACTTCATTAGCAAATCGAGTCAAACTGTTGTAGCTATAGAACAAGTACCAATCAACTTACTACAAGGTTTTCCATCAATAATCCCATGAACTTGTGGATAGTTTTTCTTAAACACTGAATATCTCATCTGATTTGGGGCAGATGAAATTTTGCCTTATAAATACAATTAATTCATCTTTTCTTGATAACTGTTGATCTCTACATTGTTCCATTGATGTTTTTGAGCTCTTTAGCTTAAAAACAGCTGTTGATTCCTTACAGTCTCAGCTGAAATGGCCATATTTCCCATTTATAAAAAAATTACCTCCGTCTGGTTTATTTTGATGGAGTTTTTGTTCCATACAAGTCTTTACCTGCAGTATATCCTTTCAAGTTACACTTGAAGCACCTACCGTTTTGTGGTTTATATCCTCCATTATGCTTAACTAGTTGTATAATAAATAATTTCAGTTCTTCTACACTATTCATAGAAGGATGTGATGTTTCAGTACTGCTCGATCTGATGGTACTGTAACTCAGAGATGATGTCTTTTGATGTTAAATAATACCTCCTTCAAAAATATCACTGATAGTATACAAGTATTTGTGTCCTTGCTGCAGGCAAGTCTATATTGGGTCAAGGACTTGAACCTTAGCTACCAGAATCAAGGAGCATGCATATAACATCTCTTTCAATAACTTTGGAATTAACAACTACCTAACCAAAGACTGTAAGGAAAAACCAAACAGTGAATACTTCAAAATAATAGACTCAGCAAAAGAAAAAAAGGAAGCATTCCTAATTCGTAACCTAGAATCTAAACTAAATAATCAACTAGCTATGTCACTGCATCTCAAGCTATAATCAACTAATTGTGCCTAAGATGAGCGAAAAGTGAACACTTCATCCAACAAACAACTGTTTGATAAGGTAGCTACTAATGCTTGCTAGTAGCTTTCAGCTGAAAGGTTATTTAATATTGTTAAATCTGGTACGTTTTGGATGAATAAATTGTTGGTCACTATTCTACCTTTCACTTTCAAAATTATTTCAAACTAAGCCTAATATGCCTCCCACAGTACCTTTCCATCATATTCTGTTGGTTTCTCAATTAGATCATGTTGTTTAATTGGCCAGATAAATTCTGTATCTGCATTTGGACATGCCTGGAATAGTCCAGAAAGATGACAGCAGAAGCAATAATAGGTGAACACCAAATAAATTTTCCTATTCCATATTTTGTAGTAGAATACATTTTAAATTACAACTTTTCAGCAAATACAGAAAGGTGTCACTGGCTAATCTTTGCATTTAGTAATTAGTTTTTCTGTCAATGATGCTCTTTTTCTACTTCACTGATGTATTTTGGTACTTCTTCAATTTTGTCATTACAGAATTTTGTACTGTTTTAATTTTGTTGTTGTAATCTCTCTTTATACATAAAATAGCTTCATTGACCTTGTTTTCACTCAGATTTACTTTTGATTTTAAATATGCTTTAAATAGTATATCTCTTTCTTTTAACTCATTTCCTAAATTCCCATCTCTTAGCTCTTGGTTTTCTTTCAATTATCTGTCATGTTTTTTAAGTTTTCTGTCTCTTTCTTTTTGTTCTTCTTTTAATAGTTTCAACATCTCTAGCAATGCCTAAATCTCACTTCTGGATCTGGTTGTCTGGTTGAAAATGAGACAAGTTATATTTTGTTTTCCCCCAAAATAGTGTTCTTTTATATTATTTGGTACAAATAATGCAAAGTCTAGTCCATGTGACGATAACAAATTAGTAACAGGATAGTATCACTTGTACACAGTTATTGGTCCTAGTTCACAAATATTTTCAATTTCATCAAACATTTACTTTCAAGTGGTACTATGACTAAAGTACAAATAAACTTATTTGTACAATTTCATGGCTGATCAACTGTGTAACCGAACATACACATTAACATTGATATGAATACTTCACTAAATCTCGTATTTATAATATATCCTTATTTCAAGATATTTTGCAAAGTCTCTTGATCATTATATCATCCTTTTGACCAGCAAGATGTAAAATATAGTTTCTAAAGTATTTTTACTACAGATTTGTCTGTGAATTTCTGAAGCATTTACTGAATTAGTCTGAATGATAGATGATTTTCATGATAAGAATAAAAATATTTAATCCTGCAGTTTTCATATTTTATATCCATAACCTCTATAGCTTCCTAAATGAACATCAAAAGTATTTCTTATCTTTTTATTTTTAATTTTATGGTTTTACTGCTGTACTTTGAACCCACTGGAACAGTAATCTTCACATCAAACACAATGAGCCACAACAAGAATGCATTAATTGTTTCCTATAGAGCATGAGTCTGTGAAAGTTTAGACATTTTATTTTACTAAAGTTTTGACAGGCTAAGCTTGGATATTCTGATTTTTTACACTTTGGTTACTTTTGTTAAAAATATGTAACAATAAATAAAGTATATACATAAAAACAAACATTTGTGGTACTTACTGAATACTAAAGTTCTTTTGCACCCAAGTAAAAATTGTTTCTATTTTTCACACTGAATATCACAAATTTGGTACCCCTCCCAAACAAAACAAAGTTCATGTACCTTTCAAATATGCATTTTAGAATGTAATAATATATCAGTCACTAATACAAAATGTCCCAAAATTACTATAATTTATCCAGGTTTCTAAGTAAGCTAGAAATACTGTCAGAGCACCAAAATAGGATCACCACATACCAAGGAATTGAAGTGACTAATGGTTTAAGGCTCATCAACTAAACAACAACTTGAAAAGATTTATGTGAAGGAATATTTGCTCTTTCAATGGTTATAAACATGCCCATCAGCCACGTGAAGTTAATTAATTAGCAAACAATTTCAAAAGTCAGAGAGTGGAAGGTCTTCTCTTATAGATTTGACAGATTTATCGATATCTTAAAAAGATCAAGAAAGTAGATTGTTGAAATTTTGGATTCTTACTTGCAATTATAGTTTGTTTTTAACTGTTTAGAAACTGCAGGAACGTATTTTCGATGTGAGAAGTTGAGAAATCAGAGTTCATATGCATCACATGACACAGAAAAATGATCAAAATTTTTTAGATACTTCTTTTTTTGAAACTAAGACCTGCTTAATATAGATGTATTAAGATAACTTATCATCACAGAGATTTTGTAGCCAGTCAGACTGACTGGCATGTTGTGCCACTGCTGATCAACTAGTTTTTTAAATGGTCTCTGACTGATTAATGGAAAGGTGGGATTAGTACTATAGAAAATATTTTGTAACCTGATGGCAAACAATAAAATATTGAATTTTTATTTATAAAATAATATTTGTTCTAACCTATCATCAAATACAATGAAATTATTACCACGTGAAATAACAGAGCAGTCAATAATAATCAAGATTCCTTTGTTCTGGCAGTTAAAGGGGGTGGGAACAATTTCCCTGCTCTTTTTACTCCTTTCATATTATTCGACTTTTCAAGGTTTGTGGCCACGCTTTAATATCACATTATTAATCATGATCTTTTTAATTAAAATGAATACGATTCTAACATTTATTTTTGTCAGTTAAGTGTTTTTGGCTGATTATTCCTCAAATAACAGGGTGTATCAATAATATATAGTTTTTTACATTACAGTGGAACAATGAAGGATTATTCTTTCTTGTGGAATAATGACAACCTTACCTTTTCCAACAAGTCTCCAAGAACTATTTTTAACTGTACTTGAGTGAGTCTCCATAACAGAATTCCTTTGTTTGTTTTCTGGTTTAAAACAAACCTTACTACATACAGACTGATTGCAGGATACAGAAGGAATCTGTAATTCAATCTTGTCTGGTTTATAAGAAGTAAAATGCTGAGTGTTCCTTTCTTGTTCTTCACATGCGGTATGTAAAGTATCCTTTTGTTTTTCATAACTAGGACATTCTGGACTGCTGTTAGGTTCATCAGCAATGTCAATGAGTTTACCACATAACGGTGATCTAGGCAATGTTCCACCAGTGGGTTCTACAGACAACTTTTTCACTTGATGACAAAAAAACAGGTCATCATCGTCAGTCTCCGAAGTATATGTATGTAACATGTTTGCACAATGTTCTACTATGTATGCTTTTATTTTACTCGTTCCAGAATCCTTAGAAAGGCTTAGTTGAGATAAGTTTGGAGATGAGGCATCTGACATGTTGAATTCAACCAGTACTCCTGTAGCACAATCTAATGAAATAAAAGTATTACAATACTTTGAATGTAGTATACAGCAAGACTGCACATTACAAGTTGCTTTTATATAGAAAAAATTGGAATTCAAATATAAAACATGAAATCTTCAAAATAGTGGGAAAATATTTCTTGCTGAAAAATATTATGTACTATACATGGAATTGATACTTTCCTGAAAAATAAAGGGTGGGTTTAAATTTGTTTTCTTTGGTTGATGTGCAGGTAAAACTTTTAAGTAACTGAATATGACAGATTAAAAACCATTTTGTCCCATGTTGTAATGTTATGTTACACTAAGTATTTATAAGACCATTTCTAATTTTCTTATATTTTTATTAAATCAGACGTCATGTATGTGTACTGTACATAATATTTAAAATAACTTACCATTCATTTTGATGATTTGTTGTAGCTAGCAAAAGTTTCAAGAGCAATAAACCTAAGAAAATACAAGGAAAAAAAAAAAAGAAGGTATATACAATGAGTTTGGTTTCACTTTCAGTACAGAGTACATTTCATATCATCACTCGTAAAACTTCATCTTCATTAACGATTAACTATTATTTTGAAATAAATCTGTGTCACTGTCAGAGATATTATCCCACCTTTTTGATACATAATATATATATAATTATTTTGGAAGCTTCACACAGCAACTACCATTAATCTGTAGTATCACTACCAGTTATTGAGTTAGACTAGCTAGTGTACTACTGGCAGTACTAGTCTACAGTTCACTGTACAGTATAGTTTAGAAATGTCAGTACCAGTACTACTACTGTACGATCCTAAAAATTCAAATTCTAATTAACGTTCTAAACTTAAGTTCCTACTTCTAGACCAATTTCTTTTTTCTTTCTTATTCTTGATTTTCTTTTAGTTTTATTGTTTCAGTGTTTGGTAACTAGATTTCATTAAAGTTTAAACTTACTTACTAAACATTTTCTTTTTTATACGCATTTGATTTTTCGTAGTTTTAGTTGGACTTACTGTTAGTGTTAGACTTAGATCATTGTGTAACTTAACTTTAAAGTTATGATCCTGATTTCAAATTCTACGTTTACAATAACTGAGTAAGTCTACGAGTATATGAACCAACCGAGATCGAATAAGATTAAGAGTTGAAAACTAAAACTTTTAACATTAAACGATACTATTTGAACTTTGAAATACTTCAGATAGTTAAAAAAAAAACTGTACTTTGTAAAACTCACGTTTATTTATGCCTAGTTACTGTTTCTATCATAAGTCGACAAACACAGTTTTCTCTTATACTATTAGTTATAATTACTTGTAAAATCATCATCAACCAAAACATGGCATATATCATAAATATTCATAACAATATTAACATTTTGCCACATAACCTAATTGAATTAGATTCAAAACCTCTGCTAGGATTATAGCATTTATAAGTTATTTGTAATCACCTCGTTACCGTTGCGTTTCAATGTGATTGGACCATTAAGATAACGCTCTATCTCGTGCTTTTCTCGATGTTATCTTGCGATGGTATACTTAACACACAGAAAATACGTAAAACTTTTGCTTGCACCATTTTGAGTCTAACTTATTATATTCACTAATGTTAGACATCATTTAACTTTCAAATGAATTAAAATTTGTGATTTGTTTTGAATAATATATTTTATTGAATACATAAAATCAATATAGTATACTTTTTCGGTTGTAAGTGATCTCCAGCTTTAGATTTACAATTGGTATTCTAAGCTTCTTGACACAAAATGTTCTTAAAATTAAATTAAGTTAAAGTGCAGAGAGCCTGGCGATATTTAAATACTTTATTTAGTTTCTTTGCTTACCTAAATAACACCCTATGTACACAATAAGCTAAATGTCCAGGTTAGAGGCACCTCTGTGATTCAGGCATGGTCGTCCAACTTTTGAGCCATTAAATAGAGGGAAAATAACGAGTCAGTAGAACCCACCACTTCATGGTTGGTGTGTTTCATTCCAGTTGAAGACGTAGTGTAGTGACATGGTGAGACACAGACTATAATCAAAGTAACCAGTTCCAGCAAGTATTACTTTTAAAGGGCCCGGTATGGCAAGGTAGTTAGGGTGCTCGACTCACAATCTGTGGGTCGCGGGTTCGAATCCCCGTCCCACCAAACATGCTCGCCCTTTGAGCCGTGGGGACGTTATAATGTGACAGTCAATCCTACTATTCGTTGGTAAAAGAGTAGCCAAAGAGTTGGCAGTGGTTGGTGATGACTAGCTGTCTTCCCTCTAGTCTTACACTGCTAAATTAGGGACGGTTAGCGCAAATAGCCCTCGTGTACATAACAAACAAACAAACAATACTTTTAAAGTTTAAAGATTACAAGAACCACTTTGTACTAATATTATGATTTTCGAAAATAAACCATCGAGAGATGGAGGCCCTTTTCAGAGTTTTGGGTCCAATGCTGAGGAGAATTTATTTGTGAGAAAACTGAAATACTCAGAGAAAACCTACTTTCACAGTACAGACGCCGAATAATTTATCTGTCCTGTGCCCTGGCTGTGGAGGAAACATGATTGTTAAAACCACAAGACATTGATATTTGAAACTCAACAGTTGTGGTGTTTGGTTGCGCTGTGTTCTTTTGTTTGCAATAAAAGGTTGTATGACGATGTTTGAGGGGAAGGCTTGTAATTGTATGTAATGTAGTACGTTTGTTTCCACTTTATTGGGGTATTTGTAGGCGAGCTAAGTAAGTCTATTTCTTAAATTAGGAAAGTTACTTGTTTTATGTAGGTATTTTAAAGGAGTGAATTTTGGGAGCCTTAGGGCTAATCTGATTGCTTTGTTGCAGTTATAGTTTTTTGATGTTATTTGCGGACATTTTAAACGTTGTTTGACACCCCTATTCTATGAAAGGGCATATAAATGTTTTGTATATTTCTAGCGATGTTTCTGGTGTGCAGCTTGTGCGTTTACCCGCAACGAGTCTGACATAATTAACGCGTTTACTAATTGAGGCGTGTATGTTTTGAATATGCATGTTCCATGTTAGACATGTGTCAGAGGTGATTCGAAGAAATCTAATATTACTGTTACGTCTCCGTTCGTTAGTTAATCGTAAATTCGTTCCGACGAAACTTTAGCGACACAAGTCCTTTTCTAAATAAAACTGGTTTATTCTTTCCGAATACAACTTTACGATACACTTAATTTCCACAGTCGCTCTATAACAAATGCTCACGTCTCACGTGGCCAACAATATTTTATCCGCATACATTCAATTACTCATTGCACTGTTGTGTCACGTTGTGAGCGTCTTATATATACCAGACTACCCCCCAATCTAGTAGTCTCCCGATAATTCACGAAGGTTCGAGAAGGACGTGGCGTGATACTAGTCACGTGACCTCGCTGACGCAACATTACTGTTCATTTATATTTCTGTTTCTCCTAGCTTTAATATATATTTTTTAAGAGTTTTCATGTGTTTTCATAGTTTTTGAAAAAAGCGATTACCTGTGTTTTTATTGGGTTTAATATAACTTGCCATTTGTTGCACCATTCTAGAATTAGATTTAGCGATTCTTGAACTCATGCCGCAGCATTTAATAGGTTTCTAG
>NW_013666130.1:0-9195 GCF_000517525.1 Limulus polyphemus
TTAAGAAAGGACTTGTGTCGCTAAAGTTTCGTCGGAACGAATTTACGGAAAATTAATTAACTAAGGAACGGAGACGTAACAGTATATACTTTGAATGCCGTGTCAGGGTCTAATGATTTATCCGTTCAAACCACATAATGGACTTGAGTATCCATATCTGTTCTCAATGTTTTATTTCTTACACATCTGAGGTTTGCAAATAAAGGTTAAATCTAATAGAAGGCGTATTCCTACTGCTGTTTAAACTCTACAGTACAGATTTACAATGCTAAAATCCGGGGTTCGATTCCTTGCGGTAGACACGGCAGATAGCCCATTGGGGCTTTGTTCTACAAAACAAAAAACTGTTACTATACATTTTACGATTTTAACAATATAATATGGGTCTTTTGTGAGTGAATCTTTTTATTTGTCTTTATTGTCTGAATAGCTGCATGAAAATATCATCAAAGGTAAGGGGATGCCATCGTTCCTTTATATGATAAAATTAACTTGATATTTGTGCAATCATTATAGATAAATATATATTGATATATCTGTTTCTTTCCTGGTATAAAAACTAACATCTATGACGTATCATCAATAATCATTTTATTAAAATTTATCTATGGACGAGAAAGATATCGTTAAAAATAGCAAACTACAGTTCACTGTTCATAATTTATATGTAATGTCATTTTAAGTATACAGGTATATTTTCACTTTAATTATTGTATTCATGTCATCACGACTTAAGTTGACAATAGAGGGCTGATGACTTAACTCTTCACCCGGTATTGATATTAAATTAAGCTTCACACGTTGTCTTCTTTTGATTTTCATTTATGTGAATTGGATATCTAGTAGGCTTAAAACTGTGGGTTTATCAATGTTTATAGTAATATTTAAGAAATATATTTATATTTTTACGTTACTGATGATGTGCATTAAACTTCAGTTTATTTCTCTTTGTGTTCTACTACTACTAGCACTAGTAGTCTAGTACTACTGTGAAAATGTTTAATTGTAGTCGTAACTCATATAACTTAAGTTAGTAATACTACTATAGTAATAGTATTATACCGTACGACATTGATAATGTGGGATTCCTGAAGTAGTTGCAATTGTATGTACTATTGCTATGAGGATAAAATGCGAGTAACACTAACAGTAAGCTAAGGATACAGTACTTATCTTTAACAGCTTAAGATTTTAACCTCAGGTTGGCTAACTAAGTAGTACTACTAATAGTATTAGTACTAGTTAGCATGCCACTGAAGTGAAGTGCTACATTAGTTGATAAACTGTTTAAATAATAATATAACTTAAAGTTTAAATTAACAATAACTTATTTGTCTTAAGATTGGAGAAATGGTATAAATCAATTGATTTATGCTTTAAAATTGGTCTGATGCTTGTATGTTAGATATCCAACTTGTGAGTTCTAACTATAAGTGCACATGCACAGTTTCATTAGATTATCTAAACATAAAGTGTGATTTAGGTTATAAACTAGTTAATGAAAAATTACATAATATAGAATAACTATTATAATGATAAAATTTTCACACACAAGAATCACCTGTGTGATGGAAAGCTGAATAATTAAATAAAGAATTAGTGCTAGGCTGGCTTGCTAGGAATAAATTTATTAATATGAAGACTAGCATTAATATTAATATGATTCAAAAATTAATAATTTCACTGACAGGTGCTTGTTCTAGCTCTTTTTAATATTTTTATTGTGTTGTACTTTATATTTTTTTAATCTTTAAATCCAGTAATCAGTTAAGTTAAACTTAAGGAAGCTTAATTAACATGCTTTTAATTTATGTTTAGAGTTGTTGCTCATACTTTCACAGTTTTGCAGTTTTCTATGTTACACCGTGTAAAACATGTTTTGAGACTTACTAACTTAATTATGACATGGAGCATGTTGAAGTTGTGAGATTACTGAAAAAGTATATGTGTAATTTTTTTGAAAACTGTTATTAGAATTAATAAACTCAAAACTGTTTGGGGGAATCACCATTGGTTTGACGTAGAAGTTTATGAAACTCTTATAATATAAAAAATATCTTAAGAAGGATGAATTGTTAAAGAAGTGTAAAAATGAAAAGTTTAGTATTTTGTTATGAAAATAATATATATTTTTTTCCTACAGAAAAATATTACATGATTTTCATCATCAGAAAGGAAATGTAGGATGAAAGAATATCTAAGAGTAAAAAAATCAGTGAACCTAAAATGTAACTTAAAAATTTGTAAGTTAGGACAATGGTTCCAAAGCCAGGGCCCACAGGAAGAGATTGTAAAAAATATGCAAATTACATAAAACTTCTAACATATGCAGTATCTATAGATTCATTGAGTGGGGGACCTTGTGTTGAGAAATATTGGGAACTCGTGCATGAGGGCTCAAAAAATTAAATGTTGATCAGCTTTGAAATCATCACACATTTTAAAAGATATTAAAGAGCATATATCTCTGATTAACTTTTTACTCCTGATATTAAATCTTGTATTTCCAGCTATTTTATTTCACAACTCCAACAGATCATTTATAGAAAATATGAACAACCTCTTAATTCTGTAACCATCAACTAAGTCGCACATTTATATACTCTCCCGTGAAGACAAGTTCAAAGTAAGAAGTGGGTTTAAATTTTTGCATTTCTAAAGGGTAGTTGTGCAAAGACAACATTAAAGAAACAAATTAACCCTTGTTGTTCATTGGTTATGTCATTTTAATATTCTTCCTGAAATTCTTCCATCATTTAGTAAAGAATCTGAGTTACATGTACTACTACTTTTGGGGATCTCAAACTTGGTAACAATAACCTTGCTGCTAATTATGAAACTGTTTCCACTGCAGCTAAATACTAAGGGCTTTAATCAAGTTACTCCAAAATCGTTTTTTTCTTTAATTTCCAGAACAACAATGCTTTTCTAACACAACAAATCTTTCCCAAATTATCATATTCTAAGTATATAACTCTAATATGATCTAACTAATTAGAGTTATGAGAATAAAATTAGTTTCACTTGTGTTTTTTGAGTTTTAGAAATACTGGAAATTATCTAATTAGCATGTTAAAATTTCTAAGAGCTCAATTAATTTGATATTATTAAGCCTACTTTGCAGTCTGTGTTGGGCTTCATTGGGTTATCCAGTCAAAAGACACTTCACTTTGCTAAAATCTTTGTTCTTTTGTGATCAATATAAGAATGAAATATGAACTTTTTGGAAATGATTCAAGGTATTCTTTGGAAAAGCTGTACAATAAGAACAATTTTTACCTCTGGAATGTAGTTGTGAAGTTGTTTTTGTGTTTTAATACAACTAAATTATGTGGAAAATCATACTAGTGTATTCCAAGTACAATTTGTGTACTATTAATAAAAGCCAAACATTGTAACTCATTTGTATGTAAATTTTTAGCATACCTAATAAGCTGACATTACTTGTGTTTAGTAATTGAAATTTCTTAAATCAGAGAATTTGAAGATTTTATTTCTAGATGTTAACTTTTGATATGAAAATAGAGGTACTCTTAAAAATGTACCATTTTAATCACGTAAAAAAAAATTTTGGAGAACACAACTAGCCCTTTTTTATAAACATATGCCTTACAAAACTTCAAACCCTCTCCATAAGAAACAATTCAGCTTATTAGGATTGAAAATGTTTGCACTCTTATAGAAGACTTAAATCAGATTGACTGCACATTTGAAAAGCTATCAAAGTAATGAATTAATCATGTTTGAAATCTATAAATGTTTTCTGAAAATTTTTGTTAACATACTCTTTACTTTAACATGAACTGCACAGCAATGAAAATGCTACTGTTACTATCTGTACTTACTACACTATCTCTTGTTGTTGGAGTTGACAGAGGAAACTTTAAATCATGTGACCAAAGTGGATTCTGTAGGTAAGTTGAAAAAATTTGAAGATTATTGTGCCTAATATCTTTAAAAAAATAAAATGCAAACAATTTTGTACCTTAAACTGACAGTAGTTCCCAAAACGTTCTGTTTATTTCATCCAGAAATTTCAGTACTTTCCAAAACAGAATTTACTTTAAACATCCCCAGTTTCTGGTTTAAATTTTTTTCTCATTTATGGACCAACATGTACTTGTAGTTGATAACCTCATAATTAGTGCTGGGCAATCAACTTGATTAGTCGATATAATTGATTATCTGATTTTTGATTACATTGATCAGTGTCACATGAAATAATTGATTAATCAATTATCAACAAATGTTTCTGATTACTACTGCTTTTGATTATTCCAATTAATCAAAATTAATGTTACAATTATTACAACTGTCCAATAATTTAAATATTGAAATTATGATTTTTAAGGATAAAAGGATGAATGACATACTATTACCTTTATTAATTCTGTACTTATATTTGATTGGTAAATCTTTCTACTGGCTGTACTAAATCAGTTAGCATCCAGATAAGGAGTTGATGAAGTTCTGTGGTTCACATTCCATTAGCAGTAAAAAAATAAATCATGCTCTGCACTTTGGTGCTGTGGGTGCATTATAAGAGTGATGGTTAAAATCTCACAATTTTTCCGACAAGAGTAGTCCAAGAGTTGGCAGTGGATGGTGTTGACTACCTCCCTAATCTATTGCTTGAAAATAACTCTTATTTAGTTTGCAGTAAATCCAACAAAAAAACAAATGACCAAATGAAAAGTACTTTTAGAATGTGGAGTTTAGTATAAAATGCATGGATGCAAGTCACACACCGCTCTCTGTGACATCTAACCTTTTAACAACATTTAACTTTTTTCTTTTAGTCTCATTTTAAGCTATGAAAAATATTGTAAAATTATTTTCAAATTTCTTTTTTCAGTATTTTATTCAACCATTTTTACTTAAGAATTAAAATTTTTATAGTTGCTACATTATACAATACACATGAATCTGTTCCTAGCAATTCTTCAGTGAATAACTTAAATAAAAACTTCAACATATTTTAATTACATTCATTCATTTCTTTCCTTCATTAATTGTAGTCCCCCAGTGGGAAAGCAGTAAGTCTACGAACTTACGGTGCTAAAATCGAGGGTTCAATTCCCCGCAGTGGACACAGCAGATAGCCGAATGTGGCTTTGCTCTAAAACAAACATGTCAAACGTTTCATTTATTGTAAACAAATTAATAATAACTTGGCTTAATATGTCTGCTTCTCTCATAAAGTTAAAAATAGTATTGAAGTACCTAACAAAAAACCACAGATAATAAGAAATTATTACCAAGTTGTTGATTTCCAACTAGTATTTCAAAGCCATATTCTAATGCTTGAATTCACATGATAAACATGTTATTCAGTGAAATACACTAGGTCTTGGTGAATTTTCATTAAAAAAAAAGTGTGCTTTTCATATATTCCTTTACATTTGTGATTAACCATCACAGAAAAGATTGGCATAGCATTTCAACTTCTAATAACTATCAAAATACCCTAAAAGAAGTCCAAATTGACATAGTTATGCAAAGACTTAATTTCGAACACTTGACCATGAGCTTATAAACACATATCAGCAAATAGAATATTGGTTACTGTGGCATTACTAAAATGGTTGTTGCTGAAAGTCTACATGGGTTTTACATAATTCTTCTTCACACAGAAAAGACTGTGATTGGTTCACCTTCAAAACATTGTGAACTTTAAGTTGCACAACACTAAAATGCACACCTTGCAAAATAAAAAATAAGGTCACGGGTTTTCTTGGAGCAAAATGGAGATGACCATTCTTAACACTCACTGGATTAAGTTGCTACTCTGACTTATAAATGTAAAAGTTATTTGGCAAACCCTGGTTTTAATTGTATTGAACCCGGGTGGTGGATCATGATTAGGGAAGACCCAAGAGGTAAGTGAAAGCCCTTGAAGCTTAATATTTAAGTGAATTGAAAAATCTTATAAATGCAACAGTGTCTTATCAACTGTTTAACAGTGGAAACTTTTAAGTATTGTTCTTATTCTAGTCATTACATTATGTAAATAAAGTTATGTACAAATTAAATATTTTACTTCCTGAATAGGCGCAATAGAAACATGCAGCCTGGAGAATCCCCATACTATCTGCTTATGAATAATTTGAAGGTTTCACCAACAAAAATAGAAAGCCGTCTTGCTAATGCAAAAACAGGTGTTCTGTATACACTGGAAATCAGTGCCTTGATGGATGGAATGTTGCGAATGAAAATTAATGAAGCAACTCCAATCAGACAAAGGTTTGAGGCAACTGAAGCACTAAATGGAGAACCTAAAGAGACCAGGTGAAGTTTAATTAGTAAATTACATTTTGTTTAAAGCAAAGAAATACCTCTTACCAGAAATTGATGAAATTTGTTGAATTGTGTAACATTGAATTATATTCTAAGAAATCATGCTGCTTTTAAGGGGAAACAAAACCCTAGTAAAAATATTATCTGTTTTATATCTTTAAGAATGGTTTTCTGTAAGAGCCAATATTTGAAGGTTAAAAACTAAAGGCATACATACTAATAGTTTATATCCTAAATAATTTTTTAACATGTTTTTGAAAAAGTTCATGTTTTCCAGCAGCAGTGTTTCTTTAAGGTCTTTGTGTGAACAAACCTGCTTGGTAATTATGATAGTTTTATGTGACATCATATAGGAGGATGTCAAATCAACTGCAGTCACACTGTCCCCCAGTCATCAGTTTTTCCACCAAATTACACAAATAAATAGACCCTAGTTGCTTAAAAATATATATATATATATATATATATATATATATACTGAGAACATAATGTTAAAATTAAATTCACTAATTGTGATGTTTTAAGAAGTAATTTAATATATTTGAATTTAGTTTTAAGGAATTTGTTTTTTTGCTTCCTTGATCTGGAGTATGTAAGTGGGTCCATAAGTTTCAGTCATTTATCATGTGGTATTAGTTGCAATTCAACTTTTATCATTATGTGTTTACTTTTTTACTGTAATGCTGAAAATTTATTTCATAATATTTGTTTGGATAGTGGAGGAAGATCCACTAAAAATTGTGTTCAGTTTTATTATGCTACTAAGTAAGCCTACTTACTTATTTTGAATGTTTTTCCTGTTGTCAAATGTGTTTATATTATCCTGGCTAGTAAGGTTTTCATATATTTGTCAAATCCTGCTAAACAT
Organism: Limulus polyphemus; assembly: GCF_000517525.1. Lineage (NCBI taxonomy): Eukaryota > Metazoa > Arthropoda > Merostomata > Xiphosura > Limulidae > Limulus > Limulus polyphemus. The sequence continues at coordinate 7,166 of NW_013666130.1, forward strand.
CCATTAATGTGATTTCTCAAGTTTGAATTTTATATAATCATTTTCAATCCTAACAATGTGTGTCAATAATGATTGTGTGAGTAGTACATTAAAGGCTGACTAAGCATTTTATATTAACATGTTTCAGTACATGTACAAATGAAATATTTTGCTTGCTGAAGAGGTGCAACAGAAACATGCAACATGTTATTAAAGTTCTTCACCATGATGTAGTTATAGATGGAAACATCAGCTTTAGAATGATGTTGCTGCATTTTATTAATCAAAATACTTGATGTGCACTAGGAAATTTTTAGATTCTTCAAGCATGCAGTTGGTACAGATGATTAGGTTTAAGTGATTGGCTGTAGGAAAGGAGCATTGTTTTATGATTCATGTTAGCCAGGCTACCATTGTGTGAATTAATCATGGTGTTATTTTTGAACTTCAACAAATCTGACATCCATGTTTCTAAGTCACAGTGTATCAGTAGATTTTCAATATTAGCTATTTCAGATGTTTAGAGACCACTGAAATATTACTAGATAATAAATGAAAATAAAGTAATTAAATGAAATAATAACGTATATAAAGTAATAAAACTAAGATCAGTTGGTGTGGATTTTGAGTTTACCACACAACTGTATTAAATTTTAACTCTTATTCCATATAGGGTTAGTTGATGTGATCAACCTTGTAACCACAAAGTAACCATCAGAGTTTCCATTCTATAATTTTTAGTATTGTATATGTATTTTCTTGAAACTTGGCAAGCTTTTAATAAACATTACAAGTTTTGTACACAAAAAAATCAGATTTTTTATCTTAAGTATTTTTACTAAAGTTTTATCCATCCATGAATATATGATATCAGAGTGTTGACTGTTCTGAGTGAAATGTGATTTTCATAGTTAAGATTCGAAATACTTTTCTTAATCTGTAAATTTTCAAATTTTATCTGCATAGCTTCTAAAATTTCCTATATAATTATCAAGCATTTGTTTGTTGTTTTTTCAGTAAAACTTTGTATTTTATCTGTCATCTTCTCTACCCTAACTCTGTATGGACTCTGTCAATATGACTGACCTTGTAACCACCTTAAAAAAAGAACATGAAATAAATCTTAATTACACCTTCTTTTTTTTTTTCTTTCTAGAATGACTTCAGATTTTAACCGAAAACTACAATCATTTATCCTAAATACTTTAAGGCTTCTAACAGTTTTTTTTCTAACAACTTCATTTGTTTCTACTTAATTTTGTTTTATTGCCCTTTGAACTGTCTAACTGATAAATCTGTTATACAAGTTGTAAATCACTCGACAAGTGTGTAGCCCACATTACGATATTGAATGGCATAACACGTGATCTGCACACGAGCATACCTCTTGAAGAATTTTTTATTGTTATTTTTCATTATCTTACCTAATCTAAGCTTATTTAGCCAAATAAGTTTCTATACTTTACATTTTAGTTACTTTTTATAAATGGAAAATATACATGAAAAACAAGAAATATAGTTCTTACTTTTGACCTCTGTTTTTTGCTGTGGGTTGCCAATGGCATTTAAGCCTACTTTTTTATAATGATGATACTAGTACATTAAATAATTTTATTATTTACTTAAATAATGTACCCCAAAACACATAATAATAACATGTGCAAAGCAAACAATGTCCATTAACTGTTTTAATTTAACTGGCTTAAGTATGTCAAGGGGATTAATAATTCCCTTAGCTACTCAATCTGAACACCACGATATAAGCTTTCAATTTGAAGATGAAATTGACAATACTCTGTACTGAAAACAAGGTAGCATTAAATATCATTCAACATATTAAAACTTTGCCTTTATATTGATCATAAATGGTATAAAATGTCATAGAGAATTATTGCAAAGTTGTGAAAGAGAGGATGTGACAGGTGGGTGGGTCTGATTTTATAGTTTTACTCCATAAACAAAGAACATTGAAGGCTATGCAAATTAGAGTTTGCCTTAGTAATATATTTATATATATATATATATATATATATATATATATTGTTATGAGT
>NW_013666130.1:9846-11023 GCF_000517525.1 Limulus polyphemus
TATATATATATATATATATATTGTAATGAGTCATTTACATTAAATTCCATACTTCAAGAGAGGGGTGCTAAATAATTTGTAGAAGAGGGAAGACCTAGAGAACAAATGCCACTATTCTCATACTGGTAGAGATTGAGGATTTAGCTAAACATTTCCTTATCCTATTAAGAAATTAAAACTTTTATGATATTAAAATTTGATTAACAATCTATTTTGAAGCCAAATTTATTTGTATACATTGATAATAAAATAGTTTATTTAAATTTTGAATGCAATTGTGAAAAGTCATGATATACACACTTTGACCTACCCATTGCGAGAGGGTTAATAAATAAGATAGTTATAGTCAAATATTTTTCTCCAAGTCAGTGCTAAGACCTATAAAGCATGCTGAATGTAAGATTACAACAACAAACATCAAATATTTTGTATAGCAATAGATCTCGTACTATCTTCAACATCATAATTTTTGTTGCTTTAACTAAATGTTCTGATATTTCAGTTCAGAGCATGAAATTTCCCACAAGGAAATCCCTGTTAGTGTTATGAAAATATGTACTTTGCATATCTGAACCTACTGTACAATGTGCAGGTTTCATTCGAGATACAATCTTACGTGAAACGCCTTAATGAACTTGTACAAGATTGGCCATCATAAATGACAACATAAAGGATGGAGAAATATTTTGGGTAAATTTTTTAAAGTTCACAACTGTTCATGACAGTTATTTTATTACTAATTTGCATGTTTTTACATTGCAAAGATTTTATTTAAGAGATCTGTTATTTAATTTTTCATACACAACTTCATATGCTTATTATTTCTGATATTTGAAATGGGAATTTACAGAAACGTAGCTTATGCCACATAAATATGTATGGTTCCTGTTACCTCAATTTTCAAAATATTGTAGGTTGATAGGAAAAATATTTTATCATGTAATTAATCCATATTATAATGTACTGTTATTTCTAAACTAACCTTGAGATTTGGTTACAATATTATTTAAATTTAGGTGTCATACACTAGTATTTAAAGCTTCTGGGATCCATTTTGATGCTCTTCTTGACAGGCCTTTTTGTCCTCTCTAATGGACTAGGATGACCTGGATGCTGCACAGTTGTTTCTTTGCCATGTTTCCTGAACTGCGCGATGATTCTGTTGACTGTCGAAAGC
>NW_013666130.1:11384-15795 GCF_000517525.1 Limulus polyphemus
ACGAAAAATTAGGTGTCTATTTACTTGTGACCACTCAGTGTACATATCTCTTCTACACACAATATCAAGACACCAGTAGTGTGTTATATGACCAGAACGATCTGTGGGACACATGTTATTAACAGGAGTAATAGTTTATAAATTTTTCATTTTGTATAGGTATGACTGTGGTAATTCAAACTATTACATATTTTCAGTGTATGTGTTCTACTGGACCTTTACTTCACATACCAAATTTCAAGGCAATCCATTAAGAAATACATGAGATATAAATCTCCAATTTTTGATTGAATTCTTCCTATATGTTTTCAAATTTGGTCTAAATATAAACCACATTTGCAAAGTTGTTTAACAAAGACTGCTCAATTTTGACCAAAATTTTTATGCTTGTCTATGCAAAAAGTTGTGAGCTATTGGTTTGAAATTTTTACTACAGCTTCACCTAAGAGTAAAAGTGACCATTTTTAGTTTTTTGTCACTTGGATTAAGACAGCTGACATCCAGCAGCAAAACTATAAGGTAAAAGGACATGCAAGATACATAATAATTGATTAGGCCAAGTAAACTAGATTAGCAGTTTCTACCTCAAGTTTTAAAAAAGAATCATATGGATGGACAGTTATCATTCATTCCCAACTTTAAGCACACATTTGCTAAATTTTATGAAATTTTCCTAATTGAAGAGCTTTTAGCATCATGTGATATTAGCTTAACCAATTAGCATGAATAATGATGCTTGATATGGCTGTACAGAGCACATGCGGGTGATGACAAAAAAAAATTTTATCTGGTTTCCATGATGTTACTAACACTAAGAGAGGAAAACTGCCACCATGTATTTTAAATAATCTGGTTGGTTCTGTAAAGTATAGATCTGTTCCAAATAATAGGGTTACGATCCTAAACCTAATATTGGTTACTTTCGAGTGTTACTTTCTGTGGTATGTTGGTGTGTATTGACAAAAAGTCATGATATCTAATCAAAAACATCATAGGTGTGAAAAAAAGTGTGGTTAAAAAAGGATTGAGCATGTGACTTAAAGGAATGAAATCAAAATTGATGGCCAAACTGGTAGCTACACTTGTAGCATATGTATAGGAAGCAACAGAAGTGCAGTAAGTATGGAGGGCATGTGGCACAGCACAAGTAACAGCTGTGAAGCAGAATGGACAATCTGACTTTCAGAGATAATATTCAGTGAAAATCTTTACACTTTCATAAAATATTTAGCTGTTGACTGCTTCATATACCAGTGTATACACATTAAGATATTAGATCTTGTTTCAAATTGTTTTTTCAATTGCTATAGTCATCTTTGCTATGCTTATTGGAAGGGGTAAAATTCAAGAGCATCAAGCACTTTTCCTGGTTTTGCCAGAAGATTTGAAAAAGGGACACATTTAAAAAAATTCTGTAGGGCAGAGTAATGATTTTAGAGTATAACCTACTAGATATGTGGCTACTAACAACTGGAATTAATGTATGTACTCTCATTTTATTAATTTGTTTTTAATTTCAAGTCCTTTCTTATTAGAACTGTGGATTAGCTTGTTATATTTTATTTTGGAAGAAACATCGGCATGGATTTCTTAGGGTGGGTCAAGTAAACAGAACCACACATTTTTATTTAACTTCAGTGTAATACGTTCATTTAATAATTTTAATAATAATGAAACAATTTTATTTTGAGTGAATCAAGTGGTAAATCAGGAGGTAATATTAGTTCTGAAAAATAGAATATTCCATCTTGGAATGTTCTGGAATTATGTTCTTGGTTAATTGTTAAAAGTTGATAAATGTGTGCGTAATATAAGAACAGGGTTCTAAATGATAAACCTGATATTGAGAGTGAACTTACCTGTTACCCCCCTTTCCTAATTAAGCCTAAGAAATTATGGTATGTAAACTTTATTGTACATAGATGTGATTTGTTTAACAATAGCATTATGTTCAGTGTCGTTTAGATAAGTGAATAATTTAATTTGCTTCTTCAATATAAGTGCACACAAATGTGATCTTTTAGACATTCAGCATTTATTCATTTAATTTTTTAAGAAATCAATTTTTGTATCCAGTGGAAGAGGTTTCATAGAGAAGTTTATTATTTTTATTTATAATGTGTATCAAAATGCATAGCATGTAGTACTACTGTTCATATACATTACCACTATTTATGCCCTTTACAAACTCCAGTTCTTAGATGTTACATGAGGTTAGTGTCAAAATTGTCCATTAGTATAAATAATTTCAGTGAAATAGATTTTGAACATTAAGTGTGTAAATGTTGTGTATATTGTTAATCTGTATGAGCAATTATATTTTTTTTTGTGTAGGATTAATTGATAGTGCAAATAAAAAAATCTGTCTGCATTTTTTAAATTGAATAGTGGTAAAAAAGTTGCATGTATTGAATTTTTTAAATTATATAATTTTAGAACAGTTGTAGACATCTACTGTAACAAATCAAGTGATATTCGAGAGAAAAGTTCCTCTAAAAAAATCATAATTTATCATTACTGTTCTTTTTAGTTTAAAGCTTGTTTCTCAGAACTCTGAAGGTATGACAATAGAGTTTGGAAAAAATAAAGCCATTATTCATGCTAATCCCTTCCGTCTGGATGTTTACTCTGGAGACCAGCATGTTATTAGTGCCAACACTAGGGGTTTGATGAAGTTTGAACATTACAGAACAAAAGAGCAACCGTAAGTACTTTTTTTTTGGTCAAAAAGTGTGATGTTTTTAAAGGTGTCAATTCTCTTGTACTTGTCCAAGACAGTCATTGCTCATTAGGCAAGTACAGGTGGTTGTTACAAGCAGTGAATACCTGGATTTAATGAAGTTACACACACTTAAATCACAGTTCAAAGCCTCTAAATAAAAACTTTTCAAAATTAAACTGCAAAATAAAGTTTGAGAGAGCACAAATTTAATATAAAAAAAAAGTAAAAAGGCATACCGTTTATGTTTGTAACATTTTGTTTACATGTCACTCTAATGTAGTACTTATGCTTACATGTTTACTCAGTACAGAAATACTCTGTATATTGGTATTGAAGACCTTCTGAGACAGGTTGTATAGCCTCAAAATGTTTTATACAGCAGATTTAACTCTTGAATTTTTACAAAAAGCTTCCACATTTTGTTCATCTCCAAGCATTGCAACCTATCTATAATAGGTTTGGCCTATGTATGTTGTATGGAATTTCACTACTTTATTGGTCTGGTGCCCACTTGACACAGTTGGCAAGAATTAGTAGCTAAATCCTTTGAATATACCTTTGGTAGAATACTTTACAGATCTTGTGCTTGTGGTTACCAATTTGGAAATTTAATCGTATAGTTTTTTGTACCTGACAATAAGATGTGCTTTGCATTGAAAAATGTTTCATGAAAAGAATCTCGGGGTCACAAGTTTTAAATATTGAGATAATCAGTTAACTGAATCACAGAAAATTAAAGCAAAGAAAAAAGTATAAACCCATAATGCCAGACTTGATTACTAACACTCTTTAACATGAAACACTACAGCTGCAAACTGTGAAGATCTAACAAAGTGTGTGTGACAGGTGTTAGATATATACCAGTATAACATGTCACAATTTGACAAAATATATAGTTTTGGTATTTCATTTTATTTGCATTATTGTCCAACCAAACAAAATTTAATAATTTTGTAATAAAATATGTTTTTTCTAACACATTTCTTAAAATTAAAAACCACCTTTGACAATATTGATACTGTGAACACTCACCTACTTTCAAAGGTTTTAATCGGTCATCCATGTTTATGCATTTGTTGTCAACCGAATGACTTTTTAACACCCCCATTTCAAAAGTTTGAATTAGCCATCCATATTTTGACACTTGTTAACAGATTTCAACAAAACATTGAATTTCTAAAAAAAAATTTAAATTATATAGCACTCCTATTTGAATCTGGAATAAAATAAAACATGTTCAGACATGTTTATTGCAAATGTATTTTATTTAAAATATAAAACATTTTTATTAGCATAAAACCACATGAACAGTACTGTAAAAACTGGATTTGAAAGATCATTTTGATGCTACAGCATTACACAAAAAATTATAATTAAAAATTTTCAAGCAGAAAAAGGTTTTTGTTAAATTTTAACGGCACATACACACATAAATTAACATGTATCCTTAAGAGTTGCTTTTAAAGGCCTGGCAACAAAAACTTCTATTTGTCAATTCATAAGTTTTTAGTGATTTTTATTTTTTTACAATTCCATTCACAACATACGCATCCAGGCATGGCCAGGTGGTTAGGGAGCTCAACTCGCAATCTGCAGGTCACGGGTTCGAATACCTGTCCCATCAAACATGCTCACCCTTTCAGCCATGGGGGCTTTATAATGTGATGGTCAATCCCACTATTCGTTGGT
>NW_013666130.1:16208-28720 GCF_000517525.1 Limulus polyphemus
CATGTCCTGTACTTTTTGAATTGAATTTGTGTTACTAATAAACAAATAATTCATAAAAAAATTTCACACTTTGGGTATTCAAAATTCAGATAATTAGAAAAATAATTGTGGTATATGCAACAACCATTTCTTTATCACAGAACACAATTTTAAGTAAAAGTACTCTCCTCACAACAAGAACACAACTTTCACTAGTACTGTACATGAGGGTTTCATTATATTTTTATTGGTGTAATTTGCAAAATATAATACTAAAAAAATGGCGTTCTTACAAAAAACTTATTTTTTCAATAAAGGGTACCACTTTTAATATATATAAAAACATTACATTTTATATCAGCACAATCCAAACACTTTTCCCATGCAATACTTTTCAGAAATATCATTTTTTAGAAATTATCACTTTTTCTAAATTTTTTTCAATGAGGATTGAATACTATGATTAGTAATTACTAGTACAAACAGCTGTCTGTAGGGTGGCATTTCCGCTAGTATGTATAATTGTGGTTTTTCAAGCCATGGTCTAAAACTAAGGACTGTTGGATTCATATTGGAAAAATTGTTTACAAAAATCTCTTGTAAACAACATTTTCAATACTTGCATCTTCAAGGACATAAATTATTAACCAATTAAATAGCTGCACCCTAGATAGAGCTAACCATGAGAAAATATTGGTTGAGGTAAGTCCAATCCCAAGAGACAGACATCCGTTTTCCTAATGTATATTATAAGACCTCTTGAAAAATGTTCTTAATATTGCTACATCAGACAGTTTGTTTAGTGCATTGTAAATAAGGAGTAGGACTAAGAAACTTAGTACCAGCTTTCAAACTTGCTTGTTACTGTTAAGCCTAAGTAAAATGTTTTAAACAGAATTTCTTAGATTTTTACATCAAATTGTTCGTCCATGAAGATAATATCCACAGAAACATGTACAGTTGTGACAGAAATTATTTGTTTTGTGTAACAAATGTTATCATTTTTATTGTGTGTGTGTGTGTTTCTGTATACTGTATTGTTATTCCAACACTTTTAGAATTTTTATAATCTATTTTTTATAGATTGAAAAAAATATACTTGTACCTCAAAACAATTACTACAATAAACTGTCACACACACACATGCACTCACACACACACACACACACACACACACTAAAAATAATGATCGACGCTCAAATGCCTAGGTGCACTGACTGATTAAATTTTTTGAATTTGATAAACTTTCCTGAGTTTATGTTGCTTCTGCAAAATAAAATATCTTTTTTTATATATGATATTTATAGGAATTAGCAGCTTTGAAAAGTCAAAATTTCATATATGTTAACTACATTAATAGTTGGTGCCATCTTACACCAAACAAAAAAAAATAATTACATTTTCTGTAAAACAACATACACATGCCCCCCAGTGGCACAGCGGTATGTCTGTGGAGTTACAATGCTAGAATCCGGGTTTCGATACCCGTGGTGGGCAGAGCACAGATAGCCCATTGTGTAGCTTTGTGCTTAATTACAAACAAACAACGTACATACAGTATGGTGGAGGACAGACAAACATCTTGTATGTCTATGAGTTAATGCACTAGCACTCTATAAAAAAATGTAATGAAAAAAAATGGTCATCACTATTGCAGTAATACATAAACTCAGATGAAGTTGATACTACAACAGCCACCATAATGCTGATATGGAGAGCTTTTTCTTGAGTTATACCCACTTCCTACTTTGACTCATAACCTTACAGCTTCATCCTTTAAGACACTTCTGTGGCAATGACCATCAATTAATTAATTAATGTGAAACAATGTGGAAGGACATAAGGAGCTGAGTAACAGAAAGCATCACTACTTTGGCTGTTACCTCTTCGTACAAAGTCATTCTGACCATTTCACAGTGTATACCATATTTTAAGTATATACATAGTGTGCTTTTAAAGCTTATACAAACTTTGGGTGAGGTATTAATGAATACTGTAATAATATGTGATGTTATAAATAAATTGTGTGAAAGTTAGGATTTTTGTGTTATTTGTCATAGCATTCATCCCCATATTTTTTAAGCTCATAACCTGTACAAAGGATGGGTACCTCAGGTTGCTGTGAGATGTTTTTTTAAACAAAGTGTTATAAATACTTACATTATTTCCATTAAAGTTTTATTCTTTTTTTTTTTCTTTTTGATCTCTACATCAGTCTCTGTAAGTTTTTAAATGTGATTAAACTAATGACCAAGATAAAACCAGAATCATAAATAATTTAACTTTTGTTTTTTTTAAATTTAAATGATTCATTTTTGTATATTTCTTTGTGGCTAAAGATGGAGGCCTGTTATGTTTCACTCAAATAGTTTATTATATGTTAACACTGTATAATTCTTGGAAAACATGACAAACTGAGTTGATATTCATGAGCTGTATAAAACTAGAATAAAAATTAAATTACTTTATAATATTTATAATGTTACTTCTGTTTTAAAATCACATTGATACTTTTCTTTTCTTAGAAAACCAGAGAATCAAGAACAAGAAGGTCCTGCAAACCAGGTTGATATGCTCAAATAATTTTTAGAATTTTGTGTAATCAACATTCTATGCTTCAGTTTTTATAACATTTTGGTAATCTTACCAGAAATGAGAGTGTTAACTTTATTCCTAGACATAATGATTAACTTTTGTGATTAAAAATTCAAAAGAGCTGAATTTTAAGGTATGTTATAAAATATATGAATTATATATATGGTAAAAATATGTTCTTTGTTATAACTACTAAAATTTATAAAAATCTGATTATATAATACAATTTTCATTGATCAGGTTTTTCAGAGTCTGTTTTAATTGCTGTGGCTTTCACTAGTCTGGTTCCTTCAAGCAAAAAGAAAGAGATGAAATGTTGAACTCAATCATTTATTTGAATATGTAAATATATTAATTTGGATTAAATGTCTAGTGTTTCAAGTAAAATAATTACATAACATAGTGTATACTTGAAATAAGAGAAAAGGCTAATATTCTAATCAGATAGTGTTTGTCCTCTTCAGGTGGAAGAAGAAAAGCCTGCTGCCGAAGTAGAAGACATGGATGGAGCATGGGAAGAACACTTTAAAAGTCATGCAGACTCCAAGCCATTTGGTAGGGGTTTTATAATTATATGCCTGAGCTTTAAGTTTGTAAGGACATTTTTAGCTGCAATCTAAATTACTTTACATGGATTCTTCAACAGTAGATTTACCATTGGGATCCATATGAATTCAATTTGCTTTGTAAACTGTTTCAGGTGTCACATGACCAGGTGAAGTACTTTTAAACGTAACTTTCACAATTCTGAATTCATGTTTTATCCACTCACACACAATAAAATTTGAATCACCTTTATTTTCAGCTCAGTCGGTCACCTACCATGTTAAAAGTGACAAGCAGTATCATCATACTTGGTTTCTAAACTCTCAGCATGAGCTAATCAGCATGCTCGATCAGAGTTCCTCACCAAGATTATGTCAATACCAGTTAAATACATCCATTGTTATTAAAATTTGTGTTAAAACATAGAAAAAAAGGTTGACTGTATATTGTGTTGATAGACATAATTGGATTAATTAATGTCAGTGGATTATGGAAGGGTATCGATGATTGGGAAAGTTGTTTTTTTCAGCAGATCCATTGCTGTATTTTTTTATTGAATTGTTTGTCATGCGAAGTAACTGTTAATTATACAAGGTATGTACCAGAAAGTAGTATCATTTTAAATTGTCTCTACTCATTAATTTACAGATATAATTGCATTTTAAGCAATCAAACCTATATGTTGCTATCCATAATGGTATTCTTCATTTACTCAAAATGTTTAGCAAATTGGTTAGGTCTAAAACCTTCAGAAAAACCCGAGTCAAGTTCTGGCCAGATATGAAAGGCCAATGGGGAAAAAATTGGAGAACAAAAAGCCAAAAACATTTCCCAGAATTTTGAGTCAGAACGAATTCAGTTGGTATGTGCAGTGCAAGATATTGAGAGATTTTGACACTGCTCAATTTGTAAAGATGCAGGAAAAAGCAATGTGTATGCACAAAGGCACAAAAGTCCTGTTAACATTACAGATCTTGACCAATATTTAAAATGTAAGATAAACAAATAGAAAATAAAAACGCAGTGAACTTAGAAAATGGTTTTATATTATTTTGAATGAAGACATTATAGATTGAAATTGCAAAAAAATGAAATATAAAATAAAATGTTCTTAAATCCTGAAGGGGGGAAAAACTTTTAAGTTACAAAATTTCTATCATCATTACTTAATGCTTTAAATTGCTTATGTATGTGTATGCACATGTACACGTAACTGAAATAATTAACCCCTAAGTTAACAACATTTACTTTGATACAAAAATATGAAGTCTTCCTATTTCAAAAAATTCTCTATGACACTGAGGAGAAGTGACTTTTGTTTTTGCAATCTGGCTTGATCCTGATTTATGCACCAAATTGATTACAGAATCGCAAACAAAAATGTAAATAGCAATACTATCAATATTGCAGTGAGTACTTTACCTAGAAAATGAGTGATTTTGCACAATATTTTTGATTGTTTCTTTACATTCTATGTTATAAAAGGCAAAAATATATATTACACAATATGATGTGATATATTGACTCTGTCAGTAGTATAAAAAGAATTCAGTAACTTGATGATCAAGAAGTTACAAGGTTTAACATAATGGACTCGGAAAATAAGGTAATAGTGCAGACCTTCAGTCATATTGCTGCCTTTCAGTGAAAGTTAGTTACAGATTTTGCTGTAATCTTGAAACTTGTTCCATATTTATTACCTCATTGTGAAACCATGGAAATAATACTAAAATCAAATATTATTTTGTCAACATCTGATTTATATTAGATTTGCACACAGTTGCAATATGGATATCCAACTTGTTACATATTATCAACTTCATTAATAAAACTGTAAGCCTATCATTAGGAATTGCATGAATTACCTATTGTTAAGTTATCATTGTGAGATATCCAGTTTTTTTTGCACAGCAGTAATAACTGTATCATGAAAATATTTTTCAAACAATTTTAATAGTTGAGTGATGTATACAAAAATGTTCAAATTATTAAAATTTAGAAAAACAGTTTTATTATTATTATTATAGTGAAGTACACTTTTATAGTATTGGTTGTGAAACTGTATTTTATTATACTTTAATAATGTTGCAGGTCCTTCTTCAGTGGGAATGGACTTTTCTTTTGTTGGATTCAAACATGTGTATGGAATTCCTGAACATGCTGATGCATTCTCTTTAAAACAAACAAAGTAAGTTATCATTTAGAAAGAATATTATCATTGTTATCTATTCGGTAATAGTCACTGTAAGGAATGGATGTATAAAATGCATTTAGCTGTCATTTAAACTTTCCAGGAATTACATGTTGTTTACAATAAAAGTTGCTGTGTCTGATACAGCTGATATCAAAATACTAAAGAATCTGTTAATTAATAAATAAATGATTAATATGAAAGCACTGAAGAATATGGCCAGGGCTGTCGTGGCAGATTTCTTGGATCCTTCAATGTATTTAATTGTAGGCTTCTTTCAATACATAAATATGATGGAAAGTCAGAAATTTCATATAACCTCACCTTAGAAAAACTCTGCAGGAACTTGCCTCTTGTTGAAAGAAACTTGTAGAATTTTGAAACACTTAATAAAAAGATAAAATGTGGTTTTACAGCATAAATTTCATGCTGTTAAAATTATGATTTTAGTTTTTCTATAGCACAGCTATCACTGGTAACATCTCTGTTAATATCTTACTAAAGTTTATTTTCTACACCGAAGCCATGTAAAAAACAAAGACTGTTAAACTGAAGATTCATTTTAAAGTTTTTTTAGATTGTAAAAAATTTTCAGTAGGAGAATGATGTACTTTATTTTAACATTTTGTCTATTCAAAACATATTTTCAACGAAAATTTCCAGAAATCATAAACATAACATATCTGATAAAATGAAAATGATTGTGACAGATATATATAGTGCTGTTAATAAATGATTCTTGTATATAACTATCCTTTTTATAAAATTAGAAGTTAGAATTAAGTGTTTACTAGATTGTATTGTTGGTACACGATCTTTGTTTTCCATTTTTAAAGAAATGACATTCACAGAATATTTTCTATCAAGTAGTATAATAATCAAGGCTTGTAGGTGTGGAGCTGTTTTTAATCTATTTTATTTTTATCAATGTGGGTAATGTAAAAGGATTATCCATTTTAATGGTAATTAGTATTAAAATTAGTAGTTTTTTTGTTTTGTTTTTCTAATGATAATACTATTTTCCTTGCATCTTCAGAGGATCCACAGACCCATATCGACTTTATAACCTGGATGTATTTCAGTTTGAAGTTAATAACCCTATGGCTCTTTATGGATCAGTACCCTTCATGGTTGCTCACAGGTACATTCAGTTTTGACCCACAGTAATTTACTTAATATTTTTGTATTTTCTTTCTCTGAAGTTAAATTGTTGGAAAACTATGCTTTTTTTGTGTGTTTTTGAGAAAAAATTATTCGTAGGATATCTACTTGTAGAATTATATATATTATAAATGCTAAGTAGTAATGTGTGATGTATAGATGTTTTTATTTTCAATATTTCACCAATAAAGTTCTATTGAGGAAAAACACTAACCACCATGAATAAGCTTAAAAGGAGTTAGAAGAAGTTACATATTTTGAATTATGAAGTTGCATATGTGTATACCTATCTATGTACATATTTGTTGTTTTTCCAGATTGTTCTACTTTCTGTAGTATTATTTTCTTTAAAATATAACTGGTAAATCTCGTTAAGTATATTATTATTATGTTTATATTATTATTAGAAAATTTCTGTAATAAGTAGATTTTCAGTACTGATCTCATGAGAATTTTTGTTTTTATCTTAGATGCAGAACTTTACAGTTGCCCTAATCTCATGACTAAGAGTTTTCTTTTAGTAGGGCTGTACTAATCTCATGACCAGGAACTTCTATGAGTTTATTTTTGTCTTGGATTCATACATTTATCTGTGGCTGTATATATGTATTTATTGTTAAAACATATTTCCTCTGGTTCTAGTGATATAAAAACAGTAGGACTTCTCTGGCTAAATGCAGCTGAAACATGGATTGACATAGAACCTGCTACTCAACAGGTATAGTTTAATTATCGCTCTTTAAGTTATTGTCCCCAGATATAAAATTCTTTTTTAATTCTAGGAAACAAATGAATAATGTCGTAAGAATTATCTTATGGTAAAAGTTGAGTATTTTTTTTCAGTAAATAAAAGTTTAATTGATCCTCTAATTTAATCAAGATTAATTCTGTTTTCATTTTATTAATTAAAAGCAAAAGGGAGTTACCAAAAGGGAGTTTGTTGTGCATATTTCTGTCATTACAGAGTGTTGTTTCATCTATTGTTGACTTTGTGAAGGGCAGTACTCAGTTGCCACAGACTGATACTCACTGGTTCTCCGAAAGTGGAATCATCGATGTCTTCTTTCTCCCAGGACCAGGTCCAAAAGATGTGATGAAACAGAATGCTATTTTATCAGGAACCACACCATTGCCTCCAGTAAGATTATATTTTTGAAGTTATGAGTTATTCAGAAAAAATTATCATAAGATGTTCATACATTAGGCTTGCAAAGTAAATTGTGTACACATGATTTCAGTATTTATCCCATTCCTGCTTAAATATTTTTGCTGGATATGTAATTAAGATAGGTAATGTAATCCAAAAGTAATAATTACATATAATTTTTAAATATTCTTTAGGCCAGTTACTTGAAATAATGTACACACATTTATGAATAGCATTTGTTGTTGTTTTTATTTCTTTTCTTAATATTTTGAGTTATGAAGCTTTGTAATGTTTTTAATGTTATTTATCTTTTTTTTAATATCTTTTATTGCAAAAACATTACTTGGGAAGCTGAACCATCAGGCAGGTACTGAAATGGTTAATGGTGGACCCAATTTAATACTTTTGAATTAAGTCACCTAGTCAGGTTTTGTATAGTACTTTTCCATTGCTTACCACAGTGCAGTTAGAACTATAATGGTCTGTTTGAAATACTATATTTTTGTTGTATCCCATAACAGTTTTGTTTTGTTTTTTCTGAATAAGTTAAACGGTGGTTTATATCATGTCTTCAGAGACAATTTTTTGAGGTTAAAGAAAGTTTCAGGCATTTTGTTGATTAGTTTCCCTTGGATTTCCCCTACTTATTGTGTAATTTTGGAGAAAAGATTTCAAGCTCTGCTGAGTTCATCACAGTCAAAAATATCATCCCCATAACCACAGACCAGATGTAGGAGTAAGCTGTAGGAAGCTATTCAAAGTGATATGTTTTGTAATTTATAGTATATATATATCGTTCCCATAACTGTTACAAGTTTTTTTTTCTTTAACCTAGTCAGTTTTAAACATTCCATTTATACAATCTGCAGAAGTGCTAGGTGTGGTAGAGTGAGAAAAATGAATATTTATTTCTAAAATGGAAGTTGTCTGGTGTCAACAAAACAATGATCTGTTTAAAATATCGTATTTCTGTTATATTCCATAATTTTTTTTTATTTCCAAATTAGACTTAACAGTAGTTTGTCATGTTTTGTATGCTAAAATCTGTCTTTTGTTTTTGTGTAGTACTTTTCAATTGCTTATCACCAGTGTCGTTGGAATTATAATGACCAAGAAGATGTCAGAAATGTTGATGCTAATTTTGATGAGCACGACATTCCTTATGATGTAATTTGGTTAGATATTGAACATACAGATGGGAAAAAGTAAGTTTGTTTTGTATTTTATAATATTGTTACTGTCAGTTTAATGCAAAGTACAGAGAGAGAGAGAAAGATATTCATGAGACATGGTCTAATTTTAGAGTAGTATTTGCAAGTTTGTGTAATTATAAATTTTAATTGCCCTCCTAACCCTTTTGTAATAGGCTTTTGTATCTTACACAACCTTGTCTTCATAATATTTGGCAAACTTTCAGTATACATTAAGTCTTTTGTAGACAAAAAATCAGAGTTGTTAATTAAGTATTTTTACTAAAACCTTGTCCATAATTATATGGTGTCATAGTTTAACTGCTCTGAGTGCAAAGTGATTTTCATGTTAATACTAAAAATACTTTTCTTCATCTGAAAACTTTCAAATCTCATTTGCAGAGTCCCTAAAACCTCTTAAATATATATTTTTTCTGTTATTTTCTATACTATAAGCTATACATGGTCAGTTGATTTAACCAATCTCATAACCAACATAAAAAAGTTAGGAAGTAATTCTAAATTACCTTTTTTTTTTCTTTCTGGAATAACTGCATGGTGTAACAAGAAACCAAAATTGGTTATCCTAAGTAGCTTAAAGCTCATAACAGTATACATCTATTTATACTCAAGTTTATTGTTTTATTGGCTTTTGAACCATGTCTAACCAATAATCCTGCCACACAAGTTATAAATCATTCGGCAAACATGTAGCTCATGTTACTCTATGGAATTACGTAATACACTAGCTACTTGTGAGCATTCCTTGCGAAGAATTTTTATTAATATTATCCTTTATTGTGCCTAATCTAACCGTATCTAACCTAACAAGTTTATAATTGTTACACTTTAGTTACTTTTATAATAATAAATAAAGAATATACATGAAAAAGAAGAAATATAATACATGGGTGTTCTTTTTCTTTCCTGTTGACTGTCGATGGAACTTATACTCTTTTATACCAATGGTACTACCACACTGACTGATTTTTTTATTTAATTAAATGCTGCACCTAAGGACACAGAATAGTAACACATAAAAAGCAGACAATGTCCTATAAGTCTCCCTCTTGAAATTTGATGTAAATTACTCAATGTAATATAGTTATTACTTAAGCAGAGCAAAATTTTTATTGCCTTCTATCTTATTTGGTTACAGAGCCATAAACTAGAAAATCAGAACTCTCTTGCCACACGCACAAGTCACATTCTTTCTCTCTTTCACAAATTGCAAATAATTTTCTCTGATGTTCAATACTGTTATTTAAAACCAATAGAAAGCCAAAGTTTTAATCTATCAATTTTCTGTACAGAGAATTGGCTATTTCACTTTCAGTTCACACTTTATTCTCACGGGAAACACACTAAAGAGCTTAGCTAAATTTCTAACGGCTCATATCAAAATAGTTAGAAAATTATGTTAAACTGGAGAGCAAATGTCAGTTTTCATACTAGGGGAGACTGAGAATGTTTTTTAATATTTATTTATAAAATTAAGCCCTTAAAACTTGTATTAAAATTTGTGATATTAGATACATTTTGTTGCCAAGTATACATTGATAATAAAGTCATTTAAATTTTGAATGTAACTGAAAAAGATTGTGACATGTGCAGTTTGACCTACTTGATACAAAAAAAGGTTAAACTACATTGAAATTATTAATGTAAAAAGCTTTTTCCATAAGGTAATCATTATTAAACTATAAATTTGATGTATATCCATAGTTATTATTTTAATATTATTATTAAAATAAATACATTCTCCACAAAAAGGAAAAAAATTTTGAAATTTCTGTAATTATCTATTTAGGTATTTCACATGGGACAACCATAAATTTCCAAACCCTGAAGAAATGATTAATAACGTCACTGCTAAAGGTCGTAAAATGGTTACAATTATTGATCCTCATATCAAGCGAGACAGTGGCTACCATATCCACAGTGAAGCAACAAGTAAGGGTTACTATGTCAAAAATAAAGATGGACATGATTATGATGGCTGGTGTTGGCCTGGGTCATCTGGCTATCTAGACTTTGTTAATCCAGAGGTACGCGATTGGTGGGCCAGCAAATTTGGGCTTGACCACTACAAGGGATCAACTCTTCAGCTTTTTACCTGGAATGATATGAATGAACCTTCTGTATTCAATGGTCCAGAAGTTACCATGCATAAAGATGCCAAACATTACGGAAGCTGGGAGCATCGTGATTTACACAACATGTATGGAATACTCATGGTAAGGTACCAATAAATTTTGTTTAAAATTTACAATTATTGAAGGGTTTAAACTTTGTTCTATCATTTGAAATATCTTCCATCTTGGATACATAATGAGAACTTTATCCTACAGGTCACCTCCCTAGTCTTATGTATGGTTTCATATTCAGTCTTTATTCAGTAACATCCTACTTGAGTAAACAATTAAAATAGTTACACAGGCCTGCAAATTTAACCTTTGTAAAAGTTGTTTTGATTTTATAATGGATTTCCATAAGTCAGTTATGCAGATTTCAAAAATATTAATTTTTTTCTATTATGTAAGGATTTTTTATGAATCTGGAAGAAAAAAATACTCTTACTTTGATCAAATTATTTCATTTACCACAATGAATATTTTGTGTTATTATATTTGTTAACAAAAATACAAACAAACTGAAGAAAAGGGAAGAACATTGATGTCAAACGAATATGCATCCTCATTCATCCTGATTTTTTATTTTTTTTGTGAAATCTACACCTTTTAGTCTCAAAACTACATGTTGTGGTCTTTCTATTATGTATTGCGCCTGGAGCATCTCATTTCAATGATCACCAATAATCAGCCATCATACTGATGCTCCATCTTCCCTGATACTTCCTCTTCATTTCCCTGATGTCTTGATGAAACCTTTCCCTTTGTTCTTTGCTAACGGAACCAAGATTTTCAGGGAAATAGTCAATATGTGAGTGTTAGAAATGAACTTTCAAGCTCAAATTACAACCCAACTATTTGAATTTATCAATCATGTTATTGAAAATATTTTTGTTATTTGGGTCCTGGTTGTTTCCTAAATTTCTCAATAACATCTTCAAAGGCAATCCATGCTTCTTTTTCAACTTTCCTCATTGTCCTTTCAAACTGTTCATCTGAATTCAATTTCCTAATCTGAGACCCAACAAAAGTCTTTTATTTAAGTTTCGCTTCTGAAAGAGCTGAGAATTACTGACATAGATACTTGAAACAGTTGCCCTCTTTGTCTAAAGCCTTTACAAACTGCTTCATTAAGCCCAGTTTTATGTGAAATAGAGGTTATAGGACTTTCTTTGTGTGAACCAAATCTTCACATTCAATGTTTTTTTATCCTGGTATTAGGCTGACTCTGCATGGCCATTGCTTCTTTATCCAGTGCTGATTTCATGCTCAGCTGTTTTATTCACACAAAAGAACTGGAAACTTTGTATAACCAGATTTTTGACCCAACTTAAGTTACCACAGAGTAGCCAACCATGTTCTTGTGTTTCACCTTATTAACCATATCACCCTGGGTACCCTTTACTGTGCAAGACACAAGATTTTAGTGTCTTACATTCAAATTTTATTTGAGTACTTTGTTTATGTTATACCAATTAGAATAGCATAAAATCTTAGCTAATAATCCATATTTTAATAGTATACAAGTTTTAAGTTTTTAATTCTTACAAGGCAATAATTTAAAAAAAATA
>NW_013666130.1:29677-41266 GCF_000517525.1 Limulus polyphemus
ATTCTACAAGGCAATATTTAAAAAAAATCTTGAATTTCCACTAGTGTGACCCACGTGACACATTCTCTTAGCATGTCGTCATCCCTATTTTATCCACCACCTATCGAAAAAGTACAATATTAAACGTAAAACACACTATAAAATCATTATTGCTCAAACAAACCGTAATTTTTATAACCTTCAATTTTGTTTGGTTACAGAGCTATCAAATCAGACCCATCCTGCCACACCCACCTGTCACTTCCTCTATTTCACAATTCGTTGAAAGTTCTCTCTTGCATGTTATTATATATTACCTATAACCAATAGAAAGCCAAGGTTTTCATCTATCAAATGACGTATTGTAGAACATTATGTTCTGAACCTTTAAATGTCAACTTCATTCAAAATACAAGCAACGTTCTAGTGGGAAAGTTTGTGACTAGCTTGGATAAACTTGTAACGGCTGTTGTCGCATAGTTAGAAAGCCAGGAAAATGTTGAGAGGTAAGGCAATTTTTCTACTTTTTGCATGCTATTAGTCTATATCCATTGTTGCATTATTTAATTAAATAAAAATTAAGTACATTACTATCTATAGTATAAAAAATTAGGGTTAACTCTTTGAAAACCTGAGATCAAGAAAAAAGAAGATTGGGTAAGTACTTTATTTCTTGTTTTTCTTATCTGTTATTATAAAAGTAACTAAAATCTAAAAATACTGATCTTTTTTAAGTTATTTAAGACTATATTAGGTAAAATAAGTAATAATAATATAATTAAAATAGTTCAATAGGCACGCACACGAGCAGCTCGTGGGTAATGTAATTTGATAGCATAACATGAGCTGCACATTCCTCAAGTGATTTATAACTTATAATGGTGCGGATAGTAGTTAGACACGGTTCAAAGGGCAATAAAATAATTTTTATTTATGAAAAGATGTATACTGTTAAAACTTAGAGCTACTTAGGATAAACGAATGTAGTTTCATGTGACAATTTGAAGTCATTCTAATAAGAAAAAAGGGCAATTTCGATTTTTGTGTTTGTGTGGTTATAAGGTCGGTAGACTTTACTGATCCTGTTTTGAGATACGGTAGACAAAATAACAAACTATAAAGTTTTACTGAAAAAAAAAACGTTTCAAATGCATTTAGGAGGTTTTAGGGATTACACAAAGGAAATTTTATATTTTTGAGGTGAGGAAAATTATTTTTAATTCTAACATGAATATTACTTTGCACATGGACTATTTAAAACAAATACTCAATATATTCCTGGACAAATCTTTATTTTATTTTATTAGAAATACTTCACTAAAAAATATAACTTTTGTATGTGACGATTGTTCATTGATTCCTCCAAAAGAAGTATAAAAGGTGTTCTCCTTCACAATGGTAACACATGTGCATCCTGTTTCTATTGCTCATTCGGTTCACTTGAAGGGAATGTATGAAAATCTTGAACTTCTTAACTCTCTCAACACAGGCTCGGTCAATTTGACTGACCACATAACCTCTTTGTACTAGATTAAAGTCTTTATAGATTTAATACATCTAACTTTCAATATAGTGTGTATACCTTCACAAAATTTGGCAGTCCTTCAATTAATATTACAAGTCTTTCACTCACTTGGTTCATAGACAGCAGCTCCTAACATTGGTATTAATTCATCAATATTGTTGCAATAAACCAGTGAACCTTTTTGCGAAAAGTATGGTATAAACTCTTTCTCACGATTTCTGTACCAGTAAAATGGTGTCCCTTGAGAAAGAAAGTTCTTAGCCTGAAGTCTGGACCCTAAAATCTCTGAAGAATCCTTTGGAAGGACCAAATCTCACACTAAATCATTGAGTTCTCACATTCTATGAAAAGTTGTGGTTCACCAGACGTTTCAGGTTGAAAACAATCCTTATCATTTCTATTGACATCAGATTCAGAATCAGATGAAACTGTATCAAGAGTCTCTGGTGAAGTAGGTACAGGTACATCAGATCCATGAACAACAGGTCTCATAGCAGATTAAAGGTTCGGATATGAAATTTCCTTTTTATTTCGAGTGTTGTAGCCTTGCACATTACATGTGCAAAATCAGCAGTCATTTCCGTGGTTTCTAGGTTCATGCCAGATCATTAGAATTACAAAAGGCAAAGACTTTTTTACCTTTAGTCCATTGTCTCATCTCTTCAACACAAATGGTGCAAACTTTGTTCGGAGCCCATGATTTGTCTTGATCCACAAGTTTTATTCCAAAATACATCTAATACACTTTTTTGATTAATTCTGTAATGTTTTGCCTTTGTTTCTCTACAGCAAATTGACCATAAATATAACAGAATAGGATTGGGTCATTTAGGCAACCTCTTGTTGCCATAGCAATAATTATATAATATTGAAAAGAGAGAAAGAAATGTCAAAGTGTACACACAAACAAATACTATCTAGACATGACACATTATGCAGCCTCTTAACAATTTGTGTTTCAATGAAAAAATTAAATACGAAGTTTTGTTGAAAATTTGTACGTGATGGAAAAAAATGTATATTTCCAGATTCAGCTTACAGGAATTACTGTAGAACATGTAAACACTTCAAGACAATAAAACCGTCACAGGCCTGTGTTATTAAACAGCTATTCCAAAACAAAAATGACCTGCACTCTCACTTCAACCAACAGAAATTCAAACAGCTTTTTAAATTGTCTATCAAGGATAATCATTTCATTTTTATGACCAGATAGACGAAGTAGTGATTGACTCACCACTAGGTCCAACCCGTACATATATTTTTCTCTGTTATTACAGACATCAATGGTTGGATAATTGTCCCCTTTATTACAAACGAGTATTACATAGAAGATACGTTGATGATGCTTTTCTACTCTTTCACAACACAAATCATGCCAAGAAGTTTTTAGAATACCTAAATGCACATGTATAAACTTTACATGTGAGATGGAAGAAAATAACTTAATTTTTAAAAATCCAAGTAAAAAAAATCAATCTCTTTGCCGCATCTATTTACCATAAGAAAACATTTACTGGATTATACTTGTTTTGACACTTTTATACCATGACCTTGTTCTAAATCTTTTAAAGTGTATAATATCTGTTCTGACTACTTCTGTCTTCACTCAGATATTTCAAAACTCATAACATATTACAAAGTAACGGTTATCCCCTTAATTTCTTGCACATTATCACACAAAAAATTTTAACATATAAAATACAAAAAGCCACACACTTTCTCAAAATATTCACTAGTTCTTATCACATTTTTCATTGCCAAACAGTTTTAAATTCAAATATCAAATTTAAAAAAATAATTAAAACATATTGCCCTCAAATTAAGCTACATTTAACACTTACGTCAACATTTAGAGTTAAAAAATTGTTTTAAATGAAAGACACACTACCCATTCCCATGTACTTGTGGTTCATATATATATATAAATACACTTGTGGAAGCTGTAAAGCTACCCATGTTGATAAAAATACATGTCACCTATAAATACGTGCACACAAGCACATGGAAATTTCAGCTGGAAGTAGATAAAAGTCAGTAACTAATCCACTGAGACTTGTATCCGATTGCACAGTGAGAATAGCAACCACCCCATACTTCTAGAAAACTTTAAAATTCTCAACTGCAGAACCACAGATTACAAACTTTATTAAAGAAAGTCTCTCCATTTTCAATGATCACCCAACACTAAATAATATCAACTCCTCCCTGTTGTCATTAATGTAATCAATTCCAGGTTCTCGGTGTTTTTACTTGATAATTATTATTAATTTAAAGATGTAGTGTTTATACTTATGTTTAAGCCTTTCTTTATAATGCTCTCTCTTAACAGTGTTACTTATTAAACATGTGTATGCTGCACGTCTTATTGTACATTCCATTGTCATGTTACCATTTAAGTCTTCTCTCTAAACTTCCAATTGAATATGAAAATTTGCTCAATAACTAATGTTTTTTGTAGTTAGAATATTGTGAACTAACTTTTTTGAGATTTTACCACTGATGGTGGAATTTGAAGAAATTTCAAAACACCCGTAATTAAAGATATTTTCTTTGGTATTACCATTTTTTTAATATTTATTTCAAAATTTCATTTTCCATCTGATGAATCAGATTACAATTTGTAATAACAGAAATATTTTCGTGCCAATAACAATGACTAATTTGAAGTTAATTTCCCAAATATGTGAAGGATTAGAAGATAGAAAGAAAAAAAAATTTTTCATGATCTTTCTAATCTTCTGAGACACAATATTTAATAATTGTTATGGAAAAAAGTGTATTTGTAGACCCTGTAGAGGTAGACACTCAGAAGTAAAACTGGATTTAAATGTTGAATTTAGATAGAACAGGATACAACAATGACTAATTTGAGGTTAGAGTTTCCTAAATAATATGTGAGAGATCAGAAGACAGAAAACATTAATTTTTTCACAATCTCTAGTCTTTTAAGATGCAATATTTATTACTATAGGCCTGTGAATTTAAATTCATTAAAGTTGTTTTGGTTTTAATAACAGATTTTCCATAATTCAGTGCAGATTTTGAAAATAATACTTTTTTTTTGTCACAAAGATTTTTTACAAATGGGGAAGAAAAAACTCTTACTTAGATCATATTTCCTTTATGACAATGAAAATTTTTTATTATGTTTGTTAACAAAAATACAAACAAACTGAAGAAAAGGGAAGAGCATTGATGAAAATACATTCTCATTCATCCTGGTTGTTTTTCTGAAATCAATGTCTTTTAAGTCATAAAACTATGTGTTGTGGTCTTTCTTCTATGTATTGCATTATGACATTTTGTGAAAAATCTGTATGTGATGGATGAAAATAGGTATCATCTTTGGATTCAGCATACAGAAATTACTGTAGAACATGTAAAAATTTCAAGACGATAGAACCATTGCAGGCCTGTGTAAATTTTTTTATAGAAAAAGAAAATGTCTATTCATAGACTCTGTAAAAGTAGACAAACTCGGAAGTAAAACTGGATTGAAATGTTGAATTTAGATCGAACAGGACACAAGATTTCAATTTGTTGATATGTTTCTTTTCTTTTTTTTTATTCACTTCCATGAACTTAAAAATAATATCCAGTAATATTTTTTTGCTGTTGAGAATGTATCCTCTCTTATTTTTCTGTTGGGATGACCAAGAGTGACTTGAGTAATGCATGCACTGTGAGAGAGAGATGATACTATTTTATTTTGTATAGAGTTGTACTTTCCCATTCTTATAAGAATGTCTTCAGATTTTGGCCAATCTTCTGGATAAGAACAGTACATTCTGGTGTTTTGTACTCTCATTAACTTTGGTTTGTGTTGTTGTACAATAAATATTACAACTTCATTTTATATCATGTTTGGTTTCTGCCTTTGTCTCAGAGTAAGAAAATTCAGAATTATCCCTGTATAACATGTCTGTACTTTCCTTTAGCCATTGCAGTTATTGTTCTTATCTGAATGGGAAAACAATATCTCAAAATATTACAATTTTACTTGCTATATGTCTTAAGTTTGGAAAATTATGGGAAATATTTCTTCAAGAATTGAATTAAAAATGTATGCTTTGTTGATAGGTCTGAACTATTTCATTAAGAAAGCAAATCTTATCTTATCTTTTGCAGACAATGTCAACTTACAAGGGGCATTTACAGAGGTCAAATGGTCATCTGCGGTCATTTCTTCTTTCTCGTGCCTTTTTTGTAGGGTCACAGAGATATGGTAAGATAATCTATTTTTGTGTTTAAAAAACTTGATTTCATTAACTTGTTAATTTATTCACTTTTTCTGAAATAGGCAGACCTTAACATATGTATATGTACAAAAAAAATTATTTATAACATAGCTTTTTTTTCTGTACTCTGCTTACTAACTGTAGCCTTGGCACCCACAATATAGTAGCTGTAGCCTTAGCACCCACAATATAGTAGCTGTAGCCTTAGCACCCACAGTGTAGTAGATTTAGCAATTATAGACTTGACATCCACGGTTTAATGTAACAGATGCAGACTTGGCATCATCAGTGGCAGAGTTTCACTTCATTATGCCACAGTGGGTTCTTAGGTTTGTGAGGTGTTACCTGATTGTCATTCAAACATGGCAATTTAATGATGGTCTCAGATCTATAAATGTAAAATTAGAAGAGTATACTAATTTTCGTTTGATATCAATTCTAAGAAGTTGAGTGAAAGTAAGCATAATGTATAATGGTATGCAAACTACACTGTATCTGCTGTATCTAGTGCTGGTGAGGCCTTTCATCGAATACCAGGTCTCATCAGGCTGGCCAGGATATAACATGTAGTAATGTTTTTTTAGAAACCATTTATATTATCAAACTGCATGAAAAACAACTGTTATGGTGTGAACCATATTAAGTTGAAGTGTAATTTTTTTATAAATTTTGAGTTTTAAAAACAATTAGGAAGGATTCATAACACATTATTGTTTATTTTAACACTAATTGTTTATTATTTTTAATTTTAAGTAAATTTACTCATCAATAAGAACTAGCAAATCAGCAAGCAAGAGCATATTTTTTGAAGACTTAGTGTTTGAATTCCATTGACTCTTTATATTAAATCTTAAACTCTAACTTGGTTAAAACTAAAGTATTTTTCTCTATTCTATAACATTGCTCCCAGTATGTTTCATTTAATAATTATTGGTATGACTTCAATTTTTAACTATAAACAATGCATCTGGAAATTTATAATCCTCATATTAACCAAACTTGTAATCTGAAAGACTTGAGAGTGGTGAAAATTTTCATTAAAATTAATTTTCTTTTCTACACCATCTGTAATTGGTTCCATACAAGTTGCCAGTTAGATAATTGTTGTAGTAACATTTTAAGATCAATTTATTATGGTCCAATAATAACAAAAATTTATTCATAATAGAAAAGACCTTATCAAGGAGTCTATGCCAAAACACCTTAAATGGTCAACTAAAGTGGGGCCAGATGTGGCTAAATAGTTAGACTGAACAATTCCGAGAATTCATCAAACAGGAACTGTTCTGTCAAAATTTAACCTACAGTTTGGGACTATGGGTGCATTATAAAACTTATGGTCCAGTCCCATTATTTAATCAGATAAGAGTAGCCCAAAAGTTGGTTGTGGCCTCTAGTCTATTAGTTTGAAATTTGGGATGACTGTATATGTATAACTATAGTGTATCTTTTCATGAAAAACTTAAACACATAAAGTGAATACATTTTGTATACCTTGTTTATTTTAGACTGTGTTACTAATTATTAAATGCAGGTACAAAACTGGAGATACACAAGAATCGTTATTTATTGTATTGTACATATTGTCAAGCAGACATCAAGTTGCCTGTTTGTACATGACAGGTGCAGTGTGGACAGGAGACAATACTGCTGATTGGGATCATCTTCGTATCACTGTCCCAATGCTCTTATCTATGAGTATCTCAGGAATCACATTCTGTGGGGCTGATGTTGGAGGCTTTTTCATGAATCCTGATGCTGAACTATTAGTGAGATGGTACCAGGTAAGCTGATCAATACAAATAAAATAGGAAATTCCTTTAGACTGTTTTTAGATTATAAATATAACCTTTATTGCATTCAAACATGGCCATTAGGCTAACTCTGCTGATGGAACTATTGTCTTAGAAATTTCAAATGCATTAGAACTAAGAGTCATGGAAGTATTTGTAGTGAATACTGTCACTTTTGTACATCATTTTGTTCAATTCTTCTTTGGTGAAATGCATTACTAATATAGTTCCCAACAATTTCCTATGTGAGTGTAATAATATCAACCATGTTTTATTAAATATTGTACAGAAAAATGGTCAACTTTAGACAAACAACGTCATTAAACACTTGTTTTA
Organism: Limulus polyphemus; assembly: GCF_000517525.1. NCBI lineage: Eukaryota > Metazoa > Arthropoda > Merostomata > Xiphosura > Limulidae > Limulus > Limulus polyphemus. The sequence goes on from NW_013666130.1 coordinate 37,552, forward strand.
GCAATGTTCTTTTGTCACAGGTGAATCTTCATAATCTTTATTAACCTACTGTATTTAATTATATTACCAAAATGCTTCTAAAATTATTCTTTGCTTTAAGATTTAAAACAGTGTTGCATACACTGCTTTATCTTTAAGATGAATTATCAAAATCATTTAATATTTCAGGCTGGAGCTTTTCAACCATTTTTTCGGGCCCACTCACATTTAGAAACTAAACGAAGAGAACCTTGGCTGTTTGATGCAGAAACAAAGCAATTAATCCGTGCAGCAATCCAAAAACGTTACTCTCTTCTCCCGTACTGGTATACCTTGTTTATGGAAAATGAACAAAATGGAATGCCCCCAATGCGACCTTTGTGGATGGAATTTCCGTCAGATCAGACAACATTTGATATGGATGATGAATATATGATTGGTAGTCATTTTTTCTTGTTTTTATGTATTTTCATTATTAATGTATATGACCTCAGATCTTGAAAATGAGATGGAACCTGTGAAATTACCCTATCATTTAAAATGACCTGTGTTTTGTAATAACTTTCATTGTTAAGATGATCTAATTTTAACACAACTTTATTTGGGTAATACCAAATAATTTAACTATTTCAAGGATACTCACTAGTAAAAACAGGACTAGGTAACATGTATTCCAGAATGTAAATATTTTTTTGTGAAAATATGAAGTATTGATGATTTTGATAGTTATTCTGTTAAGTTAAATAAAGTGGGACTAATCCCTCCCTGGTAAATGTTGGTCTTTGCTTCCTTTATTGATCTAATAGAAGAGTTTTATATTAAAGTTTTGTTTAATCTTCACTTCCCAAGATTTGGCCTTTTACCTCGTAAGTAGTTCACAAACTAGTTACATTTGTGTAGTGCCTTTGTTGACTTAATTTTCAAGCTTTTGATTCTTAGAAGTGTAGTCTTAAATTTGCTGAAGTAAAAGTTTTTTTTTTGTTTTTTTTTTCAGAAAATTGGGTATAATTTATCATTTTTTGTTTATCTTGAATTCTGGCAGTCTAAATTCAATAAAGAAGTTTTATGTTTTCTAGCTGTATAAGTCTGCTGTAAAAAAAAAAAATCTTATCCTCTTAGTAGCTCATTGTTGTTAAATTGTCAGAGTATGTCAAGTCTTATAATTTAGTTGTTAATTTTTAATTCCAGGTCCTAATAGTCATTGAAAAATGCCTGTTTTTAAGTTATTCTTGTCATTTAAGATAGTTTCAACATTAGTTGGTACTTAGTAATTGATAATATAAAAATTAATCCATTTATACAACTGACATGGGCGATGTTTAAGATGAATGTGGTATGCATCGCATCTGAAGCGTTAAATATATCAATTGTTTCATTGCAATAAATATAATGAGTTTAATTTTTTTACATTTTTGTCCTAAATATTTCATTAATCCAATAGTTAGACCACTTTCAGCATAAATGAATTGATCTGAAAACAAGTTTTAGAGAAATGGGAATGGCTTATGCAAAAGTTGTAGAATTTGTTGGTAGCTTTATGAAGCATATCATCTTTATTAAATGTTATTATTAACAGTTCTTTGTTTAGTTTATTCTTGTTTGTGTAGAAAATATTTCCCAATCTGATTAACTGAACAACAGATTTAAATTTATTACTTTAGCTGATTTTCCATGCATATTTGATAATGAGCATTAACTTGTTTTCTCCTACTTATAAATTTAAAAAAAAACAAGATTAAAGATATCAAACTTAGACAGAAAATTAATTACTTTTCAATTTTCATAATTTAACTTAAACTTTGAAATAACTTGTAACCTACATTTTTCTAATTTAGCTTTAAGTTCTCTATCATAACTACAACAAGTGTCTTCAATCTCATGTAGGTTCTTCTCTTTTGGTACATCCTGTCATGGAATCTAAAGCAACAAATGTGGAGGTTTATTTCCCAGGAGAAAATCAGGTAACCTTCATATCATATTTGCTGATATATATAAGATGATCCCATGTATAAGACAACCCTTGATTTTTTTGAGCAAATTAAATGTATTTGTTTGAGGTTTTGTGTATAGGATGACCTCTATTGTCAAGCAAGTCTAGGATGTTACATTTGTAAAGAAATTATTAGAAGTTATTTTTAAACTGTGTTAACCTGTGCTATGAGGTAATCAGTACAACCACAAGTGTTTTTTTTGTGTTTTTCAAATGCTATAGACAGTTCAATGCAGCATGACTTAAGTCAGAAATATGTAATAAACAACTTTACAAAGTTTTCATCACAGTTGAACTCCTTTTATAGTACAAAAAATACTAAACCTTCATATATAGTGATCTAATATAAACTGTTTACAAAATTAGTGTACATTACAGAAATTGACATCTTTGATATAATATTAGCAATATTTTAGTATGACGGAAGAAATCAATACATTTCAATGTAACTAGTATGTGAGTTAAGTAACTTCTAGTTATAAAGAATCGAGGCAAATGATACAGTTACAAATATGTTATTGTAATGAAGTAGGTAGCATGATGTCAATGCACTTACTCAAAAAAGCAAACAAAAGTAAATGGAACAACATAGTTTTGGTTAAATATGTTATTAACTAGAGACTTCATACTGGAACTCTATCTTTGATCTTTGAACCTGTGTATAAGATGGGGGTCAAATGAGACATTGTTTTAAGAGTAAAAAGTATCATCTTATACACTGGAAAATATGGTATGTCTTTGTTAGGTGCTACCTTAATGTTCATGTAAACCAGAAAAAAAAATTCCCTTAAAAATATACTATCCTGGATTTAGTCAAGAAATTGTAAAGAAATTAAACATTATACAAAACTGTTAAATCACTTATTGCTCTTATGTGTGCAGGTTGAAAGATGATATAACAGTTATGATGCATAGTATTTGAAAAGTACCCAACTTAAATTTTTAATTTAGTACTAGCTGGAGAAAGGGGTTCTATTAAAATTATTGTATGTAGGTTATTATTAGATCATATTACATATACAAATAAAAAGCGGGGGACACAGTGGTTGCTGTTCTTAACTGTATTTTGAATATTTTTTGAAAGGATAAATTCATAAATTAATATAATATAATCTACATAAACCTTATTGTTTGTAATAATAAATGTTATCTCAGTTGATATACATGATTTACTAGGTTCAAACATGATAGATATTTATGATAATAATCATCTTAACTCTTACAACCGGGCTCGTAACCATTTTGTGCTTGTTATAGTTTTCATTTTATAACTTTTAAATTAGTAAGCAAATGTTCATGAAATTTGGCAGTTTATCAGTAAACATTACAATGCTTTCATATGCAGAATATCTACTATTTTTATTAAGTTTTAAGATTTGTAAAGCAATGTTTCTCTCATGCCTTTTTTCTTTTCACATCTTGCCAATCTATCATGCAAAGTAATTTTCATCTAACATTAAAAATACTTTTATGTATCAGAAAATTTCGAAATTTCACATGCAAAATCTTTATGATGTTCAAATAGTTATCAAACATTTCTTAAGAAAAAACTTTATTTTATCTGTTATTTTCAGTAATTAATTTCTGTATGGGTTTGGTAAAGTTGACCAACCTCACAACCTCTATAAAAAATTAGGAAATAAACATAAATTATGCATCTTTCATTTTAGAATGAACACAAATCATAACATGAAAACATGAATGTTTAGACTAAATATCTTAAATCTCCTAACATTATACATTTAT
>NW_013666130.1:42159-43941 GCF_000517525.1 Limulus polyphemus
ATGACCCATCTGGAAAGGGTTAATAGGTTTGTTTGGGTAGTCAGTACAAACTGAATACTAAAATCTTAGGATGGAGTTAGATATTGTTACTTGAAGATCAATTCTTCACAAGTTTAAACTACACATAGAAAAAATTAGAATTCTTGGGCAAGTTATTTCACAGACGTTTTTTATTCCCTTTTTATGCTTTTAGTTTTTATTGAAGTCAATTTAAAGACATAAAAAAATTTTAGAATTTAATTTATATGTTCATTATAATTCAGTTTGAAAATTAGGTAACGCAAACCTATAATTTTTTTATTTTATTTGAAAGAAGATAAAGTATCTTTATCAAATGTTCATCCAAATGATGCAAGTTTAATGACATTCTTATGCAAAGAAATTAATTTAGCTAAATATTCTGTACATATGTTACAAGAACTTTTCTGACACCTTTAACATAGACTTTAGAAAATATTTAACTTGATTTGGTTATAACAAAATTGTTAGATGTGTGTATTGTAATGGGGATATGGCTTTAAAACAGCATAATACACAAATCAATGTATGTATTAAACCAAAGGATGTAAAATAGAAAACCAAATGAAATAAAATTATTCAACAAGGCTTTATAATCTTAGCAATATTTATTTAGATCTGTTGAGTGCTGGCTTCAGTAAACATGAGACTCCCAAGAAGCAGAGTAATTAGATCACACAGTCCACTAATAGATTGTTGTTTTTTAATTGAAGCTCAGATTAGGTGTTTAATTGCTATTTTTAGAAGTTAAACATAACATTTTATTGCACTTTTGTCAGAAATCAAAAGAATGACTGCATTTTAATTTTACTTGCTATTTTTAACTCATCAGTGCGAGGCTTTGTATGGTCACTTGTCTTGCTTGTGCTCAAGGTTACAATGGATCTGATACAAGAGGCCATTTCAGTAATAAGTATTTTTCCTGGAAAGTATATCACCAGCTGTTCCTTTTGTGTTTATTGTGTAAAATATCATCATTAAGCATTGGTTTTGTTAAGTGGGTAATAAAAAAAGTAATATTGATTATGCAGTTGTTGTATCACTTATGTAAAAAAAATTATACAATTTACCAGTATTGACTATATTTCTGTTTATATGTGGTGAGATAGTTCTACATGCATATATTGTTTAATACTTATAGTAACTGTAAGTAGGTTGTAACCAAAGTCATTGCAGTTGTGTACTTTTTCGTGCTATGTAACAACTTGGATAACGAAGGTTAAATATATATATTAATGTCACTACATTTCAGGTGTGGTATGATGTAGATAATTACCAGAAATTCAATGGGCTAGAATCTTCTACAATTCCTGTAACTATGAGTAAAGTAAGTTTATTTTGTTGTCAATTTTTGTTATTCTTTTTTTATTGTGTATAGATTTTACTAATCTTCATCTAAAAATGGAAGAGCCAGTTCTGGTTTCACATTGTTTAATTAGCTCTAAAATTGAATGAATCAATTTAGCTTTTAATCACTCTTAACCCTTCGGTTTTTCTCGTGAACCAAACAGGTAATGTTAGTTTATGTAGGACTTTTATGTTGTTAAAGTAAAGATAAAAACCGAATAGAGTAAGTGTTACCATTAGTCAATTTCTACATGAACTGATTAATAAAACTTGTAATTAGCATTAACAAGCTAACATGAACTGTAGATTTCACATGCAAAACCTTTATAACCTCCAGATAATTATCAAACGTTTTTTAAGAAAAAATGTTTTAGCTGTTATTTTCACTAGGATATAAATTACAACAAGAAACCACAA
>NW_013666130.1:44436-53604 GCF_000517525.1 Limulus polyphemus
ATTTATTTATTATTTTTAGTTTGTTTACCTTTCAGCTGTGTCTAACTAACATTACAAAGTTGCAATGATGCAGTTCATGTGCACTCATTTTATCGTATCCAACAGTATAAAACTGGCCTCTACAATGTAACCTGTCTTCAGTTTGTTCTAGTGAACCAGTATTTTGTAAAATAGTCACATTTTGGTTATAATAATTATACATGTGTATATATATTATTACTATATACAAATAAGTTCTTAAGTTTCAGTTATTTTTCTTAACACATAGAACAGTAAATTTAGCAATGTAGAAAATAATGATTTTTTCTACTTGCAAACTTTGTAATCATTTGCCAGCTTGCCGTAATTTGCTAAGCCTTGTCAAACTTCACACGTGGAGGATGTAAAACAAAATTATTTTAGGTTTTATATATTCATTTTGAAATAACGAAATATAATGAATCACTCTGTCAATATCGCAGAATTCCACTGGAATTTATCAGGCTTACTAACTAAGCTATATTTAGGTTAATATATATATATATATATATATATATTGTTTTTCAAACAACATTTTCACTTACCCCTTCCTTCTGAGAATCGAGACAAAGAAATAATTTTGGGAACTTTCCACCTTCTAGAGGCTTAGGAAACCACATGGGGGACATTCTGAGCTTTCTATTTGATTATTCACATATCATAAACAGAAATGGGTACTAGAATGGTACTATGTTTAATAAAATTCATTTGTAAAATTGAGTAATAGTTTGTACAATTTTCATGTCAGTTGATTTAGTAATTTGCACAAAAATATGAAAAAGTATATTTACTAAGAACATAAATATATAACATATATTTATTTCACTGGTCCAACCAATACTGGATTATTGATTGTAGGAACTAATTAAATTTTATGCCATAGATTCCTGTGTTCCAACGAGGAGGAACAATTATTGCAAAGAGAGAGAGAATGCGTCGTAGCTCATCTTTATCTCATGATGATCCTTATACACTCATCGTTGCTCTAGATAAAACAGTGAGATTTATTTTTAAATAACTTTTACCTACTATAGAAATTCTTTTTTTTACAGTTTTATTATATTACATATTATGTCCAGAATTTAAGTTGTCATAAGCTCTTTTTTTATATTTTTTTCTAGAATACTTCATAAACGTTTAGGCCTAATTCATATTGTTACAACTTTACCAAATTAACTAATACCAACATTTAATGCTGTCTTACTTCTAGAAATAAACAAATTAACATCAAATTTATTTTTTTGGTTGTTGTTGGTTTTTTGTTTTATCTAATAGAACACTCAGTATTTTACTTTACAGCTTCTTCAGAAGGGTTATGCTAAAACAAGCTGTAACTGAGAGTACAAAGCTTCAATTGGTTTAAGAAATTCTAATTGATTTTATAGCTTGCATTTCTAAAACATGAATTTGATACTATATGTACTGAAGCTCATTGTGGGATAATTAAGTTGCTGAAAATGTTGTGTCTGTTTAAATAAAAAGCTAAACAAAAAGCCAACTAAATTTGATATAACTATCAAATTTAGTTCTAGAACACAATGTCTTTTATACTCCAGTATGCTTTATGGAAATTAAGTATTTAATGTTATTTTGGTTTTATATTGTTACAATAAGGTTAATGTTTACAGAACAGATTTTGTTGTTTAGAATTTCAGTGTTTTGTTTGGTGCTTATTCTTAAATTTCATTATCTCGCACTGTTTGAAGAAACTGTAAAAATGAAACGTTACACAAATAAATCTTTTTTTTTCAATTGTTTAAATCAAATAAATGTAGTAATGTTATTATAGAAAGTTTGATGCAAATTGATCATCATTCTCTGTTATTATGAATTAATGCATCTATTCTTACGACTTTGATAGACCTATGATACTAAACCATACTTAAATTGGTTTTTATTAGGGGCAGTTTGCCAATGGTAATCTTTACATTGATGATGGACATACATTCCAGTACAAACAAGGAGAATATATTTATCAAGGGTTTTCTTTTAAAAAAGACACTCTAACAAACCAGTAAGTATATTTTTATATTTACTTCAGTTGTACTGTTTTTTTTAGATTAAGTGTTGTTTTCTTTTAAGATCTTACTCTGCCTCTGATAAAAGTTTCTTAAAATGAAATTCTGTGTATGTATAATTTCTTTGCCTAATTAGGCAAGAAAAGGGACTACATTAGACATTAGTTGAAGATGACAGCATTCAATCAGTGCCTGAGAAACAGGTTTATGATGAAAAAACAAACATTAGTGCATTTTATTTTTTGATGTAATGAAACAAGGAAAAAAGAGTATCTGAAGAAAGGGTTTGCAAGTCAGCTTGAGAGCTCAATGGTAGCATTGTTCCATGCCTGAATGTGACCGCTTACAAAAAGAAATTACTATGTCTTGCATTTTGTGTGATAAGTCTTAAAAGTCAATTAGGTTATAAATAAAAAATAATATTGTTAGGTTAAAATCTATCTCTTATGCATAGCTTTACATGCAGCATTTGACATATTATGGAAGGATTGTGCCTCTTTCCAGTATCTACATTCCTTTGTATAACTGCAGTATAACTAAGGAAAGTAAAACAAATGCTGGTAATCCACTTGCATTTTTATTTGCCCCTTTTTATACTTTCCATCAACTCCCCTTCCCCCAGAAAATGCTTACCAGGAGTTGCTTCTTGTAAACCCCATCTGTGGATATCAATATATATAAGGTCATGCATACTGATGTCACATGACTCCTTTAAACAAAGTGAACAAAAATAGCTGCACATAATACTGTACAAAATCCCATGGCTTAGGTACAAAAACTATTTTCAAAAGAGCTTGGTAATTTTTTTTTATGGTTGCTTGAACTGAAAGCTATTTTCGTGGTTGTTGTATTAATTTTATTCAAATGACTGAGAAAAACCCCGATTTAATAATAGGTAAGCAAATGATTTATAAGCAGAAGGGAAAAGTTTTACTGATGGTGGAACATACTACATTTCGACAGAACATTGGTCTGTCTTCTTCGGATATGATCAGTACTAAGCAATAAAAGGTTTATATATCATTATAAAGACACAAGGATTAAATCTTATGGAAATTGTGTCAGCAGGTAACAGTATATACATAAAGGTGAATGGTAAATAGACCTTGCCAAGTATGGCTGATGTTGCTAGGGGCCATTATCATAGTTTAGTGAGAGCTTATTTGCTTTGATGATTTCTGTCATTTCTAAACAATCTTTCTTTTTTAGTTTTGTGTAGGAGAAGAATTTCATCCCAAAGTATTTTGTGACCTGCTTCATATTGATATGTTAAGGCAAATATCTGGAATTCACCTCTGCATGTGACCTTGGTGCTCTATGCATTTTATTTCCAAGAAACGTGATGTTTGTCCTATGTATTTCAAATGGGATACTGTATACGTCTTTTTTTTATTCTTTTAATAGGAATTATTTTGGGTTAGGTTGTACGATGCTAATTTCATGTGAAGGTTTGAATACAGTTTTTACAGTAGTGCTTAAATTATTAAAAAGATTAGTCATTTCATTAGCAATTTCTGGCACAAAGGGGAATGAATTGAATTTATGTTTTGTGTTGTTGATAGGTGAAAGGTTAACATAATATTTTTGAAGTTTGACACAAGCCCTATCTATGAAATTGAGGTTGAAACCTCTAGATAGGCTATGTTCTTTAGGTAGTTCAATAAGTAAGTCTTCTTTGTGGGTGCAACATCAGCTGTATTTGGCAAGATCTATTCACCATTCATACACTTGACCAGATTTTACCTCTACCTATATCCTTTCACCTGCTGACACCATTTCCATGACATTTAATCCTTGTGACTTTTGTCTTTGTAACAGACAGACCAATGTTCTGTAAACATGTAGTATGTTGTTCCAACATCAGTAAAACTTTTCCTTATGCTTATAAATCGTCGTTTGCCTAACTATTATTATTATATTAGCATAACATGCTTCCTTACTCATGTATCCAGATTTAAGTTGGTAGTTTCAAAGGAATTCATGATCATCTAAACAAAAAAAAACGTTTTTGTATCTAATAATTACAGAAGAAAATGTATTAAGCTAAATTTCTCTTACAGTTAGGTATTTTTCCTTAAGATGCCTGGCAGATGGAACACAGTGTAAAAACAAATACATCTATTTGTATTTTCAAAAAAAAGGATGGAGTCCAAACTATATTCAAATTGATTCTTCTCCAACTAACATATCACTTGATGTTTTTGTGGTATTTTCTCTAGTTTTATTTGGTTGGTCCATCCAAAAAGGCAGCAACTGGTATATATATATAACATAATTGAATATAATATCACATATTGTCTTTTATCCTGTATATACTCTTGCTTATTTTAGCTTCCCATAGTAATTAGTAGTTTATTAGATCTGAGAGTCTACTAACGTATCATGTAGTATTTAAAACTATTGATGTTGTATTGATTGGTAGCAATAGTGGTTCCATTTGTATTTAGTAAAAACCAACATTGGTTTCTAATTTAAATATAAGTGCTTTTAATATCAATAGTTCATGGCAAGAGTTATGGTAATGAGGTGGCATAGATATCAATGTAGAAGTTTTTGAGCTTGAGTCTTATTGGTCAGCAGTTAAAAAAGTAAGAAATATTAAGTGTTGGCTTAGCATTCTACCAAGATAGTAGCCATTGTTATACAGGGTTCTAAGTTTTTCATGACTTACATTTGCTAAGAACAATGCAAACAATATATTGATCTACTCATCCTTAACTCTAATCCTAACTAGACCTCAGTAAAATTGAAAAAATATTTAGTTGCAACTCTGATTTATTATAAAAAAGTTTGATTGTTGACAGCAACAGTTGCAATTTAAGGGTATTACAGGTGTATAGAGAATTTGCAAAAGCCTAGATCTCTACCTGAAGCTTATTTTGCAGTTACAAAAAAAAAACTTACTAACATTATCAACAGTTATTGAGTGTTTTGATTTCCATTCAATAATTTGATACCAGACGCTAAGTAATTAGCCAGTAATTTACTGATGCTTCCTTCATACTGAAAATTAAAAAACTCTGCAGTAGTTTTTATTTTTTTAATTACTAACTTTCAAGACTAAATGTGCTTATTTTCATGAAGTTTGATGCACTGAAATTTATCACCTTTTAAAAACACACACTTCTGTTTTCTAGTGCTCTTCAAGGTTCAGAGAAGTTTGAAACAAAAGCTTGGTTAGAAAAAGTGATTATTATTGGCATATCAACAGAGCCAAAAACAGTACAAGTGGAAAGCCATGGTAAGCTAATTATAAATAAAATGTTGTAAGATAGTATTTTATTGTCTCCCTTGAATACTTGAGTTGATCAAAAGGTGTTAAAATATTCATTTTTTTAAGAAGGAAACTTCAAGTATTTCAATTTCTATTTTAGTTTTAATTTTTAATTATTTATGTTATTGTATTCAAATGCCTGAAAAAAACGCATGATTTAAGTCTCTTATCATATTGGTTAATTTACATTATATCAACTGACAGGGAAAATGTGAAGAATACCTGTGCTGTAGTTTTCTTATTTAGACCTACTTAACGGTTTTGCAAAAATCATAGTCATAAATTCAGAATACTGTGACTAAAGATGAAAAAAATTTGATTTTTAAATGCTTTTCATAATTTAAGATTTTTTTACTGTGGTATATATACCATCTTTTAAATATCAATTTTTTACTTTCAGATTTTGGTAAAAAAAATCTTCTCTTCACCTACAAAAGTAGCACTCAACTTTTAATAATTCGAAAGCCAGCTGTAAACATTGAAGCAGAGTGGAGTATTAAGCTACTTTTTTAATGATTCTCTGGCACTTAAAGTATAACTCTAATTCATCATACACAATTTTGAGTGAACCTGTACCGAAATTATGTCACTTTTTTGTCTGATTTTTTTTTATGTCTATATAATTATTCGATTTTTTTTATGTGTACACTAATGCTTTGTATCGGAGTATTTGGATGATGGAGATATTTCTCTTTGAGGAGTTGTTTAGCTTAACTTAATGATGTTTTATTTTTTTAACAAGGGGTCAGTAACTGTTGAATCATTATATTAGAATTTGGTTTAAAAGTTATATTTGATCAGGAAAGGGATGTGTATAATCAAAAAGCAGTTCGGTGTGATATATAATAGAAGTATATATATCATAAGTATTGTGTAAACTCAATAAGAAGGTTCGCTTAGAGCTTTGTATTTTATTTCATAGCACTTGAAAATTGTTGTGGGACAGGGCAAGTAATTGAGTTTATATATTTTGAATCATACTGTATGTTTATTCATGTTACATTTCAATAGGGAGATAAAAGATAATTTTATCAATTTAAATATTTCTTATAATGAAATAAAACCATTAATTTATTATGTTTCAAAAACAGCTGCAATTTGTTTCAAATCTCAACCAAATTACTTAGATGCTTAAAGAACAGATAGTCATAAATATGTAGATTTTAGTGGTACTTCTAAATAAGTTAAAAACTAAAATGTATCTGATATTCTAAGATTTCAATCATAAATTTTGAAGAAATATTCAATATTAGACCTGTATATTAAATGCTTTGTTATTGGTTTGTTAACAAAGAGCAAAGACACTGCATAATTATTGTTTCGAATGTTTCTCGGTTAACATTTAAATCACTGTAATTCAGCATTTTCAGTACTGTTAAACACTGATAAACATTTATTTGGCTGTGATTTTAATGTGTTATAAATTAACATATATGCTTGTGCAAAAGTAAAAAAAAAACTATCTTATCCAAAAAAGAAATTAAATAGCTGTCTATAATTTTTTTAACTTCAATTTAAACTGTGAATAACTTTTGTTGATTCTTTTCAAACAACATCAGATTTAGTGAGTGTACCTTCCAGATCAATGTGGCATATTACCTAAAGCTAGCAGCTTATAATATGGTTTGATAAACCAGTACATCAGTTTTTCCGTTTAACTATTGTTCTCGTAACTGACAACTTATTGCTGCATGAGACATTCGAGATATTTAATCACATTTTTCTTAAATATTTTGTCTGTTTTTAAAAATGCCCCAAATGTTTAACCTTTGAATAAGATCTTTTATTAGAAGTGACAATGATATTAGATACAACATACAGAAACAAAACGTAATCATTTTGCTGTTTAAACTCCCTATCAATTTTTATTCTAGCGTTTTATAAAACCCCACAAGTGTCATTATTGTGAAAAATCTCCTGTATTAACTTAACGGGCATCATTCAGAATTCCTAACATTAAAAAAAGGATTGTTTCCCAGAATTGGGACATTTAAGTAAACAATTTGGATTTCTTGCCATCAGCACAAATCCTGTTATTCCATCAATTTTATTTTTACTGGATGTATTTGAAATATAGGCACTTTCAGCAAGGTAATATTATAGGTACATTTCTATAAAGTAACTCCATTTTTTGTTTACGTAAAAGACCAACTGTTCAGTTCACATGTGAAACGTAGTTTCAAAAAAACTACGCAATGAGAAGCAGAGTATCCATGGACAAAATTTCTATCAATAATTAGATAATTTTTTTGTTTTTGTTAAGTATTACAAAAAGTCCTCCAGTATTAATCTTTTTAGCTAATTTGTTGGATACTTCACTCAGAAATGTAAGTTAAGAAATAAGCTATAATACACACTATATAAAACATGTGGTCTCCACTCGTGTAATGATTTAGTATTGGATTCAAATTTTACCTCAATGTCACTTTCTGTAACAAACCACAGATTTAACTTTAGGTGAGACAGGATATACTTAGTCGATTGCAACTCGTGGTCAGTTGAAACACGTGTTTATTAGCTGTAAACATTTGTAACCACAGTTAAAATATGAATATTGTTTTATTTGTAAATACAGAACATTTTTATTCCACCTAGTTTTGAACATGTACTGCACCAGATGTTGATACCGTTTTTTTAATTGAAAAAGGAGAATTAAAGGTACTTAAGTTAGTTACACCGGTTCGACAATAGTATCACCGAAAGCTTAAATAATTAAACTATCCATTAAACCTGACGAGCTATATAAATATCTAAAATGGTAAGATTTCATTACTATTATTAAAACGATAGTACTGACCTAGTAAAAATGATGAATAGTCTCATGTATATTTAGGAAGAACGGCTGACCTTTGGCCTAAATTCCATAGTACTCATCATTTCATGGCTTAAAAGCAAATATTTGGAAGCATAAAAATAACATTTAATAGACTTTTGTGGAATAAAATTGCGTAAATATACGTAAGAGGGTCAACAACGACAAATGCCAACAGTCACTTATGTTTTAATGGAATGAAAGAAATGTTTATTCAGAAGTGTAGCTTTTTTTTCTCTCTTTTAAGTGAAACCTACATAACTTAAATATCTGTTGTATTGCTCTACATATAATTTCGTTATTCGAGGGATTTTGTACGAATTTCGAAGGTTTTTTTTTTATGGTTGTTGTTAGTGAATTATCCACATCGTGTCTATTCCGTTATTGTGGGATGTATATTTGTTTCTTCTTAAAACTTTAGTGCTTTAAAATAAAGCTGTTTTACATTGGAAAACTTATGTAATTTTTGATACGGAGAAGAAATCTGGAGTTTTATAGTGTGTTATGGTTGATTCTCTTGAGTTCTTGTCATAACCACCTCCAAAAAAACTTAATATTTCCAAAATTTACATTTTTCTGGAGGGACTATTTTTGTTTTTCCTCTTTTTTTTTATAAAAGGTTTTCGTATATGTTGTTTGCTTTTTTCATGTAACCTGGCGGTAAATTTAAGTGCTTATGACGCTAAAATTCTGGGTTGAATCCCTGTGTAGGCCTATCATGCCGCCTTGCGCTTAGCAATAAACACGTTTCAGTTGTTTCTACATTTTTTTTTGTCAGTGACATCTCAGTGGTGATTTCTGACGACAATTTATTTCTTAAATTGATGGTTTCTGATTTAAAGGGGGGGGGGGAGAGGTGTATCGATTCCATTTTTTGTAAATCCGTCCAGCTGCATAGGTCCAAATTTACGGATGGAGTCCATACACGTATTAAACACACATTTCTATACTGTTTAGTACCAAATTGCTTGCGGTTCCATGATAAGCGAGTCACAAAAAAATACAATCAATATTGTAATTATTTACTTGTGTATGTACATAGTAAA
>NW_013666130.1:54604-63842 GCF_000517525.1 Limulus polyphemus
AAATACAATACAATATTGTAATTATTTACTTGTGTATTGTACATAGTAAATGCGTGATTTCTATGTTGTTTTTTTAGATTCATTGCAGTGGGCGCTGCAAGACAAATACATAGTTACTGAATACGTGAACCCTTCCGGTAGTGAATGATATAAAAAACGCTTATAATTTGAGGGTTAAACTGAGCTGTTTTTTTCCTGTGTCCTAAATGTATATGTAAAATTTCTGAATTTTTAAATGTTTATTAGGACTGAAAATTTGAATACTTGCATACAGTTAAGTTTCCATCACAAGTATATAAAAGTTTCAAGTAAGCTAGACTTCTAAACTACGTCTTTTACTGTAAAAGACAGTAGATGAGAGCAAAAATAAATTTACCCCCAAAAAGAATGAGTAACTGACTTACACTACTATACAAAGAAGTGGTATGACGTCATCAATGTTTTTGTAACCGATTGATCGCATTACCTGGTTGCGTTTCGAAACTTAATTTTTGAAGTGATATACAGTTAACCTTGATTCAGGTTATGGATCCTACTTTGAGCAGATCTATATAAAACACGAAAACTGACTGATGTGTTTTCATATGATGATTTTCGATCTCTCCAAAACGCGTATTAAAGTCAGAAATCCTTTGTTTCACAGTAATTCTAGAAAAGAAGTTTCAAATCTTCGAAAAAACTTTTTCTCATACTCTCGGACCATTTTGTTTTGTGACGTCAAAACAATCCATTGTGAGATCAACATATTTTCTCTGGGATCATGTATCTAAGTCTAAAGTAAGATACAACTGCAGTAGTCGTTAATTTGTTGGTAAGTTCCATTTTTAAGCCAAAACGTTTATTTACAAAAGCTTCTCAAGAAACCGCTCATGGGTGCTTTCACCGCTAAAGTCTTCAGACTATAATTCTTACCGTTGACTCGGACCGTTTTAGTGTGCTGTTTACAAATTTTTTATTTTTAACTTTCCATATTACGGCAAACACTTGTTTCACAATAATAATAATACATCATCTTATTAACTTGATTTTCAACTTAGTTAAACTGATATTAATATCAACGTTCACTGATATATAGAAATTTTTGGGAATCTAGACAAAAATGGTAAGAACTGTATCCCTGCCTCATAGGTTTTGCGGTAAACCTATCCATCTGGTGCTTCTAGTAATGTATTTGTAAACCTGCATGTTTTGATCTATAACCTGCAAATTACACAGTCAACCTTTCTAAGCCCTTAAATTACTGACTTGTTTTTTATGCCGGTGGGGTCCACATAATCGGTAATTTCATGTTGTTGTTTTTTTGTCTGTTACAACGTTGAATGTAGAGAACTCTGCGAAAATGTTGTCTGAAATAACACTTATATAAAACACATTAAAAACGGTTGTAATTAATGGGATTAACTGTGATATTTTTCAGTGTCTTAATTTAAATTCTGTATGTTATCCGCACGTTATTAGAGGGCCTGTATCCGACAAATTTGGAGATCCACAAGAAGTTTAGAAAAATACGTTTTAAAAAGCTTGGTGGATCCCACATATAATTCTTGGGTTTAATGAATTTATAAAAAGAAACATATAGTTAAAACCGCATAGGCGATAAAGATATACCAAAATTGAATAATAGGGTGAACAATCGCCACCTGTAGGATCTGACGAAAAGCGCTAGCTCAAAACGTCATCCTTCTTTAAATAAAAAACTTTGCGATTGTTCACCCCTATTATTTAATTTTTAATGAAATTATAATTGACCATAGATTCGAAAAATCTGGAAATCATCGACCGAAAGCTATCACTCGAGTATCTGTTTGCCAGGTGGTTAGGGCGCTGGACTCGCAATTTGTGGGTCACAGGCTCGAATCCCCGTCACACCAAACATGCTCGCCCTTTCAGCTGTGGGGGCGTTATAATGTGACGGTCAATCCCACTATTCGTTGGTAAAAGATTAGCCCAAGAGTGGGTGGTGATGACTAACTGCCTTCCCTCTAGTCTTACACTGCTAAATTAGGGACGGCTAGCGTAGACAGCCCTCGTGTAGCTTTGCGCGAAGTCCATAACAAACAAATTATTTACCACATAATGAATACGTCAATGTTTAATTTATTTTTCGTAATCTCATAAAAAGTTGAACTTTGCGATACGTGACCAAAAACTAAATAGAAGGTGGCGCGCTCGCGCATGTCGAGCTAATCTAGTCGACCATTGCTTGTATTTATAGAAAAACTGCTAAGACTAACTCTCGCTAATTTTGAACTACTGGTCACAGTAAAGGTGGCCAGTCAACAGCATCCTATCATCCACGCTAAGGGTTTGACTGTCACTCTCATAATTCGCCTACAGCTTACAGTGCGGGAAATATTTTGTGGTCTCTTCGGATTTGAATTCGGTTTGCCAGATCTGAAGTCCAGGGCTATACCACCTGGTCAACCCGCGCCCCTAGCTAGTAGAAACAGCATATATTGATAGCACAATAAGGTTAACTTATCCTTAGCATTTCCACATCATTATGATAACATTACAGGGGTGTAAGCGACCAATTAAAAGTGGGGAGGCCAAAGGTTTTTTTGACCAAGCGAAGCAAGGGAATGTGCGCCCTAGGCGCACGTATTACGGCTGGAGTTCAGAGCTCGCCTTAGGGTTCTGGATCAAAGTTCTATGCATTTTCCTGCTTTTCTTGAGAGTAATTTTCTCAATTTTGATGCATTTTTACTGGGTAATATTGAAAAGTGGCGGACTCCTCCAGCTTTCTACGCCACTGCACTAGAAAAAAATAAAATTACTAAATAACAATTTTGTCTGATCACTATGACATGAATCCCCCACCCCCATCTAGTGTTAAATCTGAAAACTTACAATTCTGAATACCGGGTTTCGATACATATGATGGGCAGAGCACAGATAGCCCATTGTGTAGCTTTATTCTTAACCATAACCACAACTGTAACTTTACCATGTTTTTCTCGCATTTAGTTGCTAAAATATAAAACGAACTATCGCTAAAAAGTAATCGGGAGCGTTTAATGGAGTAAGTTACCGTTTATTGGCAGGTTGCCACAAGGGAAAATATGGATAAAACACATGAAAAGCAGTATAAGTCACGTGACTTGATTGCAAGCGAAATACAAGGTGAGAAAGGTTTATTTTGTCGTAAACCTGGGTGGCCTCGTGGTGTATTTAGATCATATTGTGTTCCGCAAAAAGTACAACAATTTAAACGCACAGACACACTACTTGATGATTGCTCAAGGATAGTAACAGATTTTTTAAAACCAGAAGGACATTTCTAGAATGTATCTGTGTTCCTTGCTAAATGTCCATTACGTAGATCAAAGTGTGTCATTGTGATTTAGTCATTATATAAATATCATACTTCGTCAAATCTATCGCTGCCTGGAAATATATGTAGAATTAGCCTTTTTTTTAGTTTTACTATCTCGCTTCAAGTCTACGGGACAAATATAGGTTTATCTAATTTGAATAAAAAATCGATAACGTTGTGACATGTGTCGGGGAAAAAAAAGTGAAGGTCAATTTCAAATATTGGCCAGGCGGTTAGGGCGCTTGACTCCCAATCTGAAGGTCGCGGGTTCAAATCCCTGTCCCACCAAACATGCTCACCCTTTCAGCCGTGGGGACGTTATACCGTAACGGTCAATCCCATTATTCATAAGTAAAAATAGTTGGCGGTGGGTGGTGATGACTAGCTACCTTCCCTCTAGTCTTTCACAGCTAAATTAGGGACGTCTAGCGCAGATAACCCTCGTGTATCTTTGCGCGAAATTAAAAAACAAGCAAACAATTTCAAATAAATACTTATCTTGTTTTAGATGAGATTTCACTAATTCTAAAAAATTAGGATTACAAAACAAATGTTTCACACGTTGGATGAAAAGTCTTCCACGGTCTGTGAAAAGGGGGGTATTTTCATCAAAACTCCCACGAGATGTGTGAAAGGAGGGGGGGGGAATGAACATCTGACGTTATCCATTAAGAAAATCCGCTTGTCTTTGTTCCACCTTATTTTAACTGATGTTGAGCTGATGAACTACGCAGTTTTCAAATTGCCACCACTTTATTTCTTGTTTTCAGCATGTGATAATGAGCTTATTGTAAACAAATATTCATCCCATCGCTTTAGTAAAAGCTACTAGATCTGTATAACTGGGATATCTTCAGGCACAAACTGCGCGATGGTATTACTAATACATTTACTGTTCATAGCTCGGGGGAAGAAAGTCCTGTTAAAACTTGACCTGAAATTTCTGTGAGAAAACGAGACTTGTCACAGGAGACTTTGTACGATGGCTCACTTTTAGGATCCCTTAACGAGATAACTCTGTTTATTCCGCTTGTATACAGAAAAAAACTATTCGAACATGATAGCTCTATTTATGCCTCTTGTATACAGAAGAAACTATTCGAACATGATAGCTCTATTTATGCCGCTTGTATAGAGAAGAAACTATTCGAACAAGATAACTCCATTCAAGTCGCCCCCCTCCCCAGTGACTAAGCGGTAAATCAGAAGGTTTGCAACGCTAAAAATCGGGTTTCGGTACCCGTGGTGGGCACTGCACAAATATCTCTTTGTGCTTAACAAGAAAGAAACAAAAAATAATAATAAAGAATAATTAAGCACTGATTCAGATCCGACACAAGAAAATATATCGTGAATAATACGAATAGTATGTATTTGTCCTGTTTAATCGCAGTTTGGAACATATAACTTATTATTAATGGAACATAAACGTTAATCCTTACTTACATCTTCTTTAAAAAGGTCAGTCGTTTACAAGGAAACGTTTGTTCAAATTATATTGCTAATATTAAAGATAAACGGAATCACCCATGTACTCTGTCAAAGCAACGCTTGCCTAACGATTTCGGTTGGGATTTGTGAAAGCTTCACTTACAGATGGATAAAGCTGGTTTAAAGATATTAATGGTGTCAGTATACAGTTAGATTACATTCAGTGCCAGTGAATAGCCTTTATTCATCTATAGGACAGCAGTAAGTTCACAGAATTACAATCCGGGATTCGATCTCCCGCGGTCGACTGTACCTTGCACTAAAAACAGTCAAACAAGACTAGTTCTTTTGTATTAAATTTACGTTATACCTGTAATCTTGCAACATACTGTTTAATCAGTAAATGATTCTCTACCAAGAGAGATGTATTCCTAATATTGTTTATCAAACGTCCTTATTATATACTTTTGGGTTTTTACATACGAGCTTTTTCCTTGAGAGTTTTACTTCTTTTTTGTGTGTGTGAAATGCTAAAGTTTTTCAAAAGCTTTACATAATAATAATTATTAAAAATGCAAACACGATCTTTCATCTTCTACTCTTTTTGTTAGTCTGGCATGGCTTGATGGTTAGGTGTTCTCGATTTGTAATCTGACAGTTGCGGGATTGAATCCAGTTACCGAACATGCTTGCTCTTTCAACCGTAAGAGCATTATAATGTGACAGTCAATCCCACTATTGGTTAGTAAAGAGTATCCCAAGAGCTGGCGGTGGTAAGTGTTAACTAGCTACCTTCTCTCTAGTCTATAACTTCAAAATAAGGGGCGGTTCACGCAGACAGCCCTTGAGCAGCTTTATTCGAAATTCAACATATGAACATCTTATACTCATAATTTTCACACATCTGTGTTGTATCAAGTCTCATGTGGTTCAACACGACTATGTCATAACCATACTTTAGTATTCATTGCATTTTGAAGTTTAAGCAAACTAGTTTCAATTACCGAAAAACTCATATTTACCTTTATTTAATTACGTCTGTTTGATCTGTCTTAAACTTTCAATTAATTCATCTATGAATATTGATTTCCTTAAGGTTAGTAACACAAATTTAATTCAAAAAGTACAGGACATGGCCTTTGTGGTTAGCGTACTTGTACTGTATTTTAAGGAATTTGTGGTTTTGGTTATAGTGCCTCAAAAAGGTACTATGGAACTGTGATTGCGCTGTAAGAGAGAAATTCCACTCTTTCGTAAACAAGGGTTGGCAGTGGGTGCTGTTGTCTAGCTATCTTCCTTGTGTTTGTTTTGAATTTCGAACAAAGCTACACTAGGGCTATCTGTGCTAGCCATCCCTAATTTAGCTGTGTATGACTAGAGGGAACACAGCTAGTATCACCATCCACCGCCAACTCTTAGGCTACTCTTTTACCAACGAATAGTGGAATTGACCGTCACATTATGACAACCCCACGGCTGAAAGGGAGAGCATGTTTGGTGTGACGGGGATTCGAACTCACGACCTGCAGATTGCGAGTTGAGCTCCCTAACCACCTGGCCATGCCGGGCCATCTTCCTTGTGATGTATCAGCTTCAAATTAGGGACGACTATTCTTCAAATATTGGGTGAACAATAAAAACCTAAAACAAGCTTAAATAAGTGTGTGTAATTTTATTATCAAAATCACTCATTTTTCTATTACTGATTGTATTAGCTAAATCTTATACTTTGAATTGGTACTGTATTGTTCAAGCTAAAGGAAATAATGATCCTCTTGACAGTTTTAACTTTATTTATCACTTAAGTAGGAGCTATATATTTAAACAAAGTCTATCTTTAGCTTCTGAAACGAGCATGTTCTTGGCAGTCTTCGTTCTGGTGGCGGTTTCATAGGCTTATATCACCTCTGAAAAATGCCTTTTTTTGCACTCTTTATTTGTAAAGCTCCAGTCTTGGTTGTCACTAGGAAGCTGAAAGCAGATCAAGTTGAAACTGATAGCTATCGTTTGGATTCTCTCATTGTCCATTCGAAAATTGCAGTGTTTATTGTGTTAATTTAAACTCGACTTTGCACTAAGAGCAAGCAGCAAGCTAGAAATAAGCTTTCAAATTCAGCACTAAAAACTTTCAGAGCTCACTATGTCTTCAGAAGAAATAAGCGAGAGTTCTGATAAGAACGAACAACATGAGTTGGTTTCACGAAATAAAATGAACATTTATGATCCACAGTATTGGATTACTAAGCTAGGTTCTGAAGAATCAAAAGTTTTCGAATGGATTCCACGAATGCCTCCAGTGAGCAGGGTTAGCGCTTACAACACTGGGATATTTTCCACAAAGTGTAGCCAGAAAAAGAGATGGTGGAAGCAGTTTGCCGAAGAAAGTGAATGGCGAGATAAGGGCAAATTTCAATCCATATGCCGAACCTTGAAGGGTCAAATCGCAGGTACAGAAACATTCAGCTACTTTAGGAGTTATTTTACGGTAAGAACTTTGCAATGAGTGTTTTAAGTTAGAAGATAAAGTTGTTTCTACGTAAATTGGTTAAAAATGAGTGAAACTCAAATGATTATTGGTTCTGCTCTGGTGTTGTAGTTCTTTAATCCATAGTGTAACAATTGGAGAAACTATGTGCATGTTTAAAAGTCTGTTTACAGAGTTACAGTTGTCGCTATTTTAGTTATTACAGAGATTAACTGATATGAATTAGGCTTGATATGAAGATTGTGATAAACTATTAATGAATTAATCCAAGAATTGGTTATGAGTTTTATTTCTCCAGTTATGGAAAAGTCCCCAAAACAGCATCTCACAAGACATGGTTGATATTTGTACCACCTTCACTACCTGCAGGATATATATGCTCCACTCTTCTTGCAGATTGAGTCACATTAAGTTTTCTGTAAGAACCTCCTCCAGTATACCACACGTATAAAGTGAGGATACCTAAAATTTACTTCAACAGGTTAAAAAGTGTGCATTTTATAAATCTCGAGATCTGCTATAGGGAGCGGTGTATTGTCCAAACATCTAACAACGTTTTATTATTATTATTCTTTATTACGGAAATATGTTTCAGGTTCGTGGCACTTGAGAAATGGAATTTTTAATTCAACCTGAATAGCACCTTGTGTGCACGTGGACTAAATCCTTAGAGATTAGGTATAGCTGCCTCTAATTCTGAACTACGGACCAGCTGAAAATGTAAAATGTATTTAACGACATCACGTCTCGTACCCTGGACCCTTTGATACTAACCCCGTACGTTATCCACCTGATGATGCCTTTACTAGCGAAACAATGGTCGTGATAAATGATGTATTCGTGAAACGTACGACTGTCTTGTTTTTTCTCAATTCTTCAAAAAAGGTATTATTTTCTTCTTTTTCTGTCGTGTTTTTCTATACAGATGCAGCGACTTTTAAAACGTCGTATTTACATTACACAACATCCAAACTTCCACGATATTTTACTAAAAAACATTATACGTCAACAACAAAATAAGCCAGGAAATGCGTAATTTTCTACAATACGCTGTGACTTAAACCTCGTGGTTACACTTGAAGTTGCAGGCAAAGCGCATGTTTCTAAACGTGGACCCCAACAGCTGCCTCACGTGGTTTTGTTTGGAAATCAGCCTTTCCCGAAAAAGTGAGCGGTAGCAACTACACACCAAATATATTCTATCTAGGGTTTGACAAACAACAGCTAAAACCGGTGACATTAAAAGGACAGTTCAGATAGTACTGTACGTACTATGTTTAAGGAAAAAAGTAGTGATATCTGTAATAAAATCATTTTCGATGTGAAAAAACATTTGAGGCAACCTTGTAAATCTACAATTAATTAGCGCTGTAGTAGGGTAAGCCGAGAAAAAAATGGCTACCGCATTCAATCTATTACTTTATGATGCTTACAAATAACTGCTAAAGTTGAGTTATTGTCTTATTTGATTACCTAATTGCCATTATCGAGTGATTCACAGCTTGAGAGACTCCCAATATCACTGCAACCCAGTGGCAAAGCGGTATGTCTGCGGACTTACAACGCTAGAAACCGGGTTTAAATACCCGTGATGGGCAGAGCACAGATAGCCCATTGTGTAGCTTTGTGCTTAACTTCAAACAAACAAAAAACAAACCCAATATCATTGGAAAGTGTTGATAAGGTGGAGAACGAGGAATTAGCTAAAGACCCAAAGTGTTCATCTTTCTTTTTCTTTTCCCATGGTAGCCCAAAATTTTATGTGTGAAGTTTTCATGGCTTTAGTGCAACAGAAAATCATTTTAAGAGCACTTGGTAACAAACTATCAAATCATAGTTTTAGTGTAAACGATGTTATAATTACCCCGTGAAGATAGTTTTCTTAAAGAAATCTGGTGTTTCTTTAAAAAGCTTACGTGCAGGGTGAAACAGAAATTTCTAGCCAATAATAGATGATCATTAGATGACTGTAACATGTAGAATACTCAATGCTTTGTACACTATAC
>NW_013666130.1:64101-73008 GCF_000517525.1 Limulus polyphemus
ATACAATCGGTGTCTTTAGAGGTTCAATCCATATATTATATATGAATTGAAGGAGTAAAAAAATTAATACATATAATATTAACTTTCAGTCAGGGTAAAAAAAAAAAAGTCACAAAACAAAATGTAAAATGATGTAGGGATGGCAGTGCCAAAAAGAATGCAAACATGAATATAGAGATGATACAGCTACACATTTTTATGTGTTCTTTCCTTATTGTAGATTCCTCAACATTAAATCCCAAAACGTAAAGATTATGACCAGTGGTGATTGTAGCCAGTTGTATAGTGTAATATCAATATATGAGGTCATTTCACTTGTGAAATGAATAGCCTGGCAGAACTGATTATATTAACAACATATATTACCATTGAATTAGTAAAAAATAAAACAAATGTTCATTTATCAACCTACTTCCATGAAATTGTTTGAAAAGGGTGAAATTAAATTGACAAATAAATTATCCAAAAATTAAGTATGATGTAGAGTTGGCAATGTCAAAAAGTACAGAAACAAAGTAGGGATGAATACACAAAACCATACAAAAATCACTACATAAATAACCAAATATTTCCAAGAATAACTTATATTTACAACTAAATGTTGAATTCCTGTTAGTTGCATGAAATCAGATTTGGATAAAATCATTTAAACTGAATAGTGCTATACAGGCTTACAGTGGCTTATGATAAGCCACTGTAAGATTGACTCTGTACTTACTGACTACTTGTGTAGGGATTTTTGTATTCATCCATGTCTTCTTGCTGTACTTTGTGGCACTGCCATCCCTACATCGTACTTAATTTTTGCAAAATATTTTTTATAACTTGTTACTTTTGTTATTATTAGTAGTATTAATATTATGAGGCAACCTTGTAATCCACCATTACTTTTATTATAATATTAATACTATTAATAATAACAAAAGTAATGACTAGCTCCTACAAACAAACATATAAATTAACCTCCTCGCAGTGGCTCAGCGGTAAGTCTTTGAGCTTCTCATGCTAAAAATCGGGTTTCAATCCCGCGGAGAGTAGAACATAGATAGTTCATTCTGTAGCTTTGTGCTTAACGACAAAGAAACATATAAATTAAAATGTTGAAAATATAGCTTAAACTATTGGATTTCTGTATAACTTACAACTTGTACAATAATTTAAAATTTTGTGGAATAGATCGTATCAACAATTTTGTAAACTTATCCATAAAATATTTTCTTCAAATTCCGTATTATAGGTTTGAATAATCGGTATTGACGTAAAGGATTATTCTTATTTAGAAACTTTTGTTCGCACTGCAATTGATATTTACTGAAATTTAAAATTTCTTGAATTTCACGCAAACCTATTCGAGGGCTATCTGCGCTAACCGTCCCTAATTTTGAAGTGATAGAACGCAGCTAATCACAAATAGTGGGACTGACGTGACTTCCGCTGTCGTAACAATATATACTTATTTATATATTTGTTTGCTAGAGGGTGCGTGATGTCATCTATAAATTTAACAAACGTTAAGAACCTAAAAGTTTCGTGTAGTAAGTAGTAAAATGACGGTGTGTTAGTGATATCTTCAATGAGGTACCAGTTCAGTGTTAGTATTGTGTTAGACAGTGAGAGTTAATGCGTCTCTCTATCTACGATTTAGTTAGTCAGAGTGTTTGTTATCCATCGATTAGCGAGGGAATTCTGTAAGAAAGTTTATTTGAGAGTCAGGCGTAAGTACTATTAATCTCGGATTTCTATTGAAACGTTATTGAAAAAAAAATTTAATTAATATGTGGACTGGATTAGCATTATTTGTATTAGATAACACAAAAGAATCCGCCGAACAATAGAACATGTTACCCCACTGATAACAAACGTGGGGTTATTCTAGTGAAAATAAAATAGAACTTGGTTAAAGTTCAAGATAACAACCCAAACATGAAACAAGAATGAAAATTTGCTAAAAATGGTGAAACTGCAGAAAGAAGAACAAACAGAAAGAAACAGAAAGTATTAAGAGAAGATCAAGAACATTTAAAGAAAAAACATGACGAAACAGATAGAAAATCAAAAGAAGACGAGGAAGAAATAAGAAAATAAAATAAGATCAAGAAGAAAGAGATAGAAAAATAAAATAAGATCAAGAAGAAAGAGATAGAAAAATAAAATAAGATCAAGAGGTAATATAAAGAAATTTGAGGGAAGAGTGAAAAGAGAGAAACATAATATTTTAAGAATAATTAAGAAAAAATAAATAAAGCTGATTGAAAACAAGATTATTTATAAAGCTATTGGTGATGGACAGAAGGATTACTACCATAAAATGTAAGAAATACAAAAGGACACCAACAAAGTGAAAAGCAAAGTAAAAAAGGACATTTGTAATGTACAGAAAGACTGTAACGAAAGAAAATTAAGTACAAAAAGATTATAACAGCAAGATCTATGAGATAGAAAGCAACGTCAATGACAGAATAAGATAGTTAGAAAATGAATTATTGAATTTAAATATTAAACCATCCACACCTCTTTCTGCACCTGCCAAAGAATTCCAACCTAAAATGTCATTTACTATATGATATGGAATAGGAGGACTTATTTGGTTTATACCTGTTACCAGTAATGCTGTGTCATCTGTGACTGCCAAATCCAGTTCCACAATTTAGCACTCAATATCAACAAAATTGCCCAAGCAAAAAAACAATGGATTCTGATGGAAAAGTACCATTGGATGCATATTAGGCTCAAAATAATTTCAAGGGTGAACGGGTAAAGTGGTAAACATCAAGCTATTCATCTTGCTACCCTTTTAAAAGGACCAGCTTGAACAATATTAACTAATCTTCCACCTGAGAACTGTAACAACTATCAAGCATTGTTAGTTAGTTGCCTTATGAAACAGATTTGGAGTGACACATCAGAAGGATGTGTCAAAAACAAATTTCTGGAGCAGGACATAGAGGAAAGAAGAGACCTTAACCGAACTTGTGGAAAGTTTGTAAAGGCTTGCCCAATTATTTTATCCAGATGATCCACGTAAAATGATGGATTCGTTGACATATGACTAATTTTTAGATGCCATAACAAATAAGGATATGAGAATGAGACCAAATCAAAGAAAGTGTACGTCTTTAAAGGAAGCTTTACAGTTCACAATGGAACTTGTATCCGTTAAAGCCACAGATAAACCACTAAAGGTACCATTTAAAGTTGTAGGATTATCAGCTCCTGTAATATTGAAACATTACCTTTCATCTGACAATAGTCTCGACAAATTGAAAATATTAGACACCTAATTGCAAATAATGGAAAAAAAAACAAACTACAAGACAACAAGTGTTTCATCTGTATCTTGAAAGAACATATTGCAAGAAACTGCAGGCAAAAGTTGATAGGGAATAGCAACTCCTTCCAAAGCATGTTAATAAAAAGTAACTGTTATAATTGTGAGAAACATAGCCAATATAGCCGAGACTGTGACGATTCAACAACTGATAATACATCAAGGATCATAAAGATGAACATTCGAGTCCAGTCAGATTAAAAGAACAAAAAATTTAACTTTAACATTGTGGATCACCCTGGGGGAAAACATTAAAGTGCTAATGCATTAACCCTAAGACCCTGTGTTAATGAAGAATATATACATTGTGAAAAAAGGTAAGCACGAGATAATAAAGAAGACCAGCTTAAAATATGGTCCAAGATATGACATACACAAGTCACTAATGTTGTCAATAACTCAATTGAAACACACTCGGACAAAAGATACGAGTTTGAAACCAATTATTCAAAGGGTCAAGAATGATGCAGAAAATTCCTCCTGGCAAACAGTCGTTTCATACAGCTTGAAGACAAAGATGTACTAGGAATGGTGAAATTCATTATGCCTATAAGAGGGCTTGTTATGTTGGAAATGTGAAGAATACTAGTAGACAAAAACAATGACTACAGTTGGTACTTCTATATCCTCTAAATTCCAAAGTACTATGTAATCTGGACATTTAGATGTTAAGAAAACGCTGGAAAGAGTAAGAGCCTGCTTCTATTGGGTTGTATACCAAGATTCTGCAAAAAATTGATGTAATTCATGTGAACTATATTGTGAGTGAAAAATTGAGAGAGTTGCCTTAACTGTGGTTGATCCTCTGTCACAGAGTAACAATGGGAATAAATACATTACGGTTGTGATAGACTGGTTCACCAAATGTCAAGAAGCATATGCTATTTATAACCTAAAACTTGTAAATTAATTTGATTCAAGATTTGAGGTGCCTATAGAAATTCAGCCAGATCAGGGATGGAACTTTGAGTCAGCATTGTTTGCAAAAATGTGGCAGATCCTTGGAATCAAGAAGACTGGAGCAACAGCCCTTCATCAGTCTTCCAGATGACACGGTGGAAAGATACGTCCATACATTTTTAAATAATGTAGTGAATTATGTGGATTACCATCAGAAAACGTAGATCCAAGATCTTTCACTGCTACTTATGGGAACGGCAATGCATAAAGCTACAGATAACACACCGTCATTACTATTGTTTGGGAGAGAACTTAAAGTGCCATAGAACCTACTGTACTCACATCACGTCATTTAGCTGAATATAAAAACAATATGTAGAGAGACTGGAAACACTCTTGATGTCATACATGACTTTACCCAGGAAAGACTTAAATCAGTTAGTGATACAACGAAAAGCCACTATGATGTTAATGATGATGAGACTGAATTCCATCGAGGTAACATGGTATAACTATACAATATCTGCTGCAAGAGAAGATGAAGTTCAACGTTAAACATGTGTTGAAAAGAGCCATACGTTGTATTAAAAGTATATAAATGGTGTGGTTTACTGAATCCAAAAAGACAGATGTTCCAAGCCAGAGGTTTTCCACCATGATCATCATATACGAATTACCAACTGAGTAATTTTAGAAAAGAATTTGCCAACGGAAATTCAACCAGTTCAAAAGTCCAGTGTTTTTTTTTTCGAGATAACTTTCAGAGTATCACCAAGGGTAGAGTCACCAGTGGGTTCACTCAACCACCTATCTAGAGAGAACTCCCCCAGTGATGGGAAAACAATGAGGGACAAGAGGCCATCTCATCTGCATATCATTAACCTCGGAAAAGAAAATCACCAAAAAGACTTAATGAATGAACAGCTCAGTGTGCTGTTTTATTTGTGTATTAAGGTTGTTCAAAGAACTTCACAATTTAGGAAGAGGCAGTGTTGTAAGCTATATATATATATTTTTTTTCAAACTTAGATGTTTGATTTCTAGTGGGCGCATTACGTCATCTAGAAATTTCATTAAGCTTAAGAATCTCGAAGTTTTGTCTAGTTACTAGAAAATGAGTAATGGTGTACATATTTCTGTACGTGTTTGTTATCGATCGATTGGCGAAGAAATTCTGCAAGTAAATTTATTTGGGAGTTAGGTGTACGTACCATAATTTTCGGAATTTCTGTTGAAACATTATTTGTGAAGTTAGGCCAGTGAACGTAACTTATACTGTAATAAACATTACTGAAGAAACAAATTAATTATTTATCGTTACGTGGAATGGGCCTGGCATTTTTTTTTTTCAAATAGCACAGAAGAAATTCACCCAATAATAGAACACGTTACAACAGTATCAACGAATTCTACTATTTCATAGGTACACAAAACAGAGAAAATTATAGTTATTAGATGCTGATTGAGTTCTATATTTGGACGTTTTAAATTAATCTGCTTTTAATTATAAAGTGAATAAACTGGTGTTAGTCTTGTATCTTTTTATATTGAAGTTTAACATCTGTTTTGCACCCTAGATTTGCAGGGTTTGACTTTAAGTGACCCGATTGCTCAATTACCAAATAAAGCTCGGGTAAAGTGCCTGTACTAAAACTCTGAAAGTATCTGTCACATACGTTTAAATTTTAATGTTTTAATTTTATTAGCAAGACTTTATAATAAGATCTCAAATAAAACAAGATCACCATTTAATGGTGAAAGTATATGTATTAAGTCGACATTGAAAAAATTGATAACTAATATTGATGAACATGAATTTAAGATAAAATATTATTACCATTTGAAATTTACAATAATTCGATTGAATATTTAAAATAATATCATAAATATTTAAAAATTAAAATAATATTGCATAAATGTTTAAGATTTAAAATAATATCATATAAGTATTTAAAATTTAAAATAAAGTTGTATAAATATTCAAAATTTAAAATAATATCATATAAATATTTAAAATATAAATTCTTGAAAATAGTAAATATAGCCTATATTAATGTATGTGGTTTGTTTGTCCACGAACTCCTTCTAGCAGGACCAAACTTGACAGCGGTATCGGGATGACCCGAGGGGTTGTCCTCATCTATATAGTGTAGCTTCGGTGTTAAAGGGGGCTAAAACATACTCGGATGGTCACACAAAAAATGTAGAGTCTAGAAGGTGGTTTTTGTTGTTGCTTCGGGTACAGTAGTAACTGGAGATAATGAAGGACCTTCATCGGTCCAATAAATAGGGCTTGTGTGAATCATGAGGATATCTTGAAACCTCACAGCAGAGAGCGGGTATTTTTATGCTAGTATTATGTAAACTTAAAAATTAATATTTATTTATTCATGTATTATTATATTTGTATTCATTTGTTTATTATAAATAATATCTATTATACCTAACTTTTTTTGATAAAGAAAATATGAACCATATTCGAGTAAATCTTATGGATCACAATGTGTATTGTGAGTTTTTCGATAAATTCAAAAATTTTTTAATTATATAGATTCGAGATTTTTTGTAAAACACATAAGGTTTTAATAAATACACGTGTGAGAAAAAAATACTGTGTAATATAACAATACTTCACATCCTTGAAAGTTTTTGGTCACGACGTTTTGGAAAGTATGAACACAGCTGTCGGATAACGCTTTAGGGTTACGGTAACTAGAACAACCAACTGTAGCCAAGTGTTCAGGTATACAAGCACGTGGCTTGAAATGTACTACGTCATCACGAAGCATGTCTGGTTTTCTTGCTTATATTATGCAAAAGATATGTTTTGTGCAAGGAAAGACTGTTTTCATGGACACGTGTATCGTTTCTTTTCTGAGTTATTTAGTACAGTATACCTGCAGAAAGCAGTTTATACTGGACATATGTTGCAACAGCTCCTCTCGTGTCATGTAAAAGTACCAGTTTCTACACGTAATGACAACAGCGATAACATATAGTTTCTCTCTCTAACTCTTATTATTATATTTCCCATAATGGCTTGGTACTATCATAGAAGAACTTATCGTCATTTTTCTATTTATCGGGTAAGTTACTTGTTGTTCCAAAATAATATATATACAAACTACTATTAGATCTACGAATAATTTTATTGTATCAATTTGTTGAAATCTAAATAACAAGATTTACGTAATCTAGAACTTCGATGTTGTAATTCCCAAACAATAAACTAAAATTTTATTGAAGCTAAGAGTCCGTAACATCAGCTCTTAGAATGCAATGAATTCTTAGTTCGAACAACTATATATATTTGTTACTATGTGTGTGTGACTATGAACTGGGTTTTGTCATATACACTAAACTGGGTTTTTTTCACATACACCGAGTTGGGTTTTGACATATACACTTAACTGGGGTTTTGACATTTACTAGCATATGAACCCAATCAAACTGAGTAAAAAAATATATAAGGCTTTGTTCGAATCATGAGAAATTGAGGATATTAGGTGTGAATCTCACCTAATGTCATTAAAATAATGTGACTAATATATATTGGTAATATATTGTAAGTTTATCGCATTAATAGAAGCGTTTGAAATAACTAGTTGTAATCACAGATAAAAATTTTCAATTTGAAATAATTCTGATAAACCAGTTTTTCAGGGAAATCAAGCATTCTATTTACGAAACGGTTTAAGAGATAACCAAATATTTTTGATAGTGTTTGCGAAAATTTAGACATGGCTGCCATAATATAGATATGGTATCACAAACGCCTGATAATATATAACAAACGAAAAAGGTCAAGTGACGGATATCTCGGTTAATAGTGTTAGCCCCCTCTGTTGGTTAAAATATGAACGAAGTATAGAGCAACAGAGTAATTTGTGTTTCGGCCTGCCGTGGCAAAGTGGTTAGGGCGATCGACTCGCAATCTGCGGATTCCCATCCCACCAAACATGCTCGCCCTTTCAGCCGTGGGGGACATAATAAAGTGACGGTCAGTCCCACTGTTTGTTGGTAAAAGAGTAGCCCAAGAGTTGGCGGTGAGTAGTGATGACTAGTTGCCTTCCAACTAGTCTTTCACTGCTAAATTAGGGACGGCTAGCACAGATAGCACTCGTGTTGTTTAGCATGCAGGAACACTTTGTACCTATAGTGTGAATAAAAGTAAATGCACGTGTTCCAATAATAAACGATAATATATTTATTTTAGAAAAAAAAATCAAATCAGCTATTATTTTAAAACAAAGATTAAGTCAGAAACATTTTTTGATCATTTTCAGAACATTTATAACAATGTATACAAACAGTTTATCCGATTGGTTGTAGTTAAATAAAAGTAAGTATTTGTCTCTTCTTTTTTTCTTTTCCAGATGAAAAATATAGCTTTCAAACGAAAGTATGCACTTCTTGAAACATCTATTATTTTTACGAGTATCCCCACTATTATGTAAGAAATATCACTACAGTAAAATGAACGGAATTTCAAAGTGACAAGATCTTACTAATTTATATTTTCGCGTTTGTTTACATATATACATATATATATATATATATATATATTGTTGCGTCAGCGAGGTCACGTGACTAGCGTCACGCCACGTTTTCCAGAAATATCCTGTTCCTTCGTGAATGCCCTAGCATTTACTAGATTGGGGGTAACTTATATATATAAG
>NW_013666130.1:74008-82070 GCF_000517525.1 Limulus polyphemus
GGGAAATCAATTAACAAACGAAGACGTAACAATATATATATATATATGTTTTACTCCCTCTCTCTCTCTCTATGTATATACATATGGGTGAAGAGATGCATAATTATTTTAATGCCTCTACGTTCCATAGTTAAGTGACAGACGTCTATGGTTTGAAGACATATAATTACATCGATTAATAACATCAAATAATATTAATCAGTCAACTTTGAAATATATATATATAGTCCTAACTCAGGCATTTTATCCATATACGTCTTTCTCTTCTTTTCCATCCAAGTAGATTCTTATAATTATGTGATTATATGAATGTCCTGTGTACTTTTCGGGGTGGTTTTTTATGTTTCTTCATTGCTGTACAGGGCACAGGTTCAAAGTACAAGTACTAATGTCGCTACCAATTCGTTCCTTATATCTCTCTCTTTTTTTATCAGAACATGACTCTCTACAAATTTTTGATGTTTTTTTTTCACTAGTGTTTCTTGGAAAACTGGAAGTTTGAAGTAATCTTAATATTCAACTTTCATAACGAGAGCACTTTATGTTCAGATACTATTAAAATAGTGTACAGTTTCATTTCCTGTCTATAACGACGGAAGGATACTTAATTAGGCTACTATTTGTAAGGATCATACAAGTACTGCATGGTGTTACTCATAATAGATAGAGCGAGAGATCCCATGTTTGGCAAAACGGTAAGTTTGAGAGCTTATAACGCTAAATTCGATGCTCGATCTCCGCGGCGGGCACAGTGTTGGTAGGCCATTGTATAACTTTGCACTAAACTAAACCTAGCAATCTTGAGAAGGGTGAAAAGTATTCCCTGGAACATGGGGGTTTAACTTAAAGGTTTTCACTGAGCTGATAACAATGATGTTAATAAAGTATGTTCTATTCATTGATTTTCGAGTAAACATCCGGTGTAAATTGTCTATGTTTTTAGCCCCTAAAGAGATACATTTCGCAAATAAATAAATAAATACAATAAATATCGTAATCTAAAGAGCCAACAGTGGACACTAATATTAAAAATAGAAAGTTATTTTAAGTGTTTTTTAATATCCCTGACTAGATGTATTTGGTGATTTCAAGTGTTATTTAACATCCATAACTAGGTGTATTTAGTGATTTCAAGTGTTATTTAACGTCCCTGACAAGATGTATTTAGTGATTTCAAGTGTTATTTAACATCCCTAACTAGTTGTATTTAGTCATTTCAAGTGTTATTTAACATCCCTGACAAGATGTATTTAGTGATTTCAAGTGTTATTTAACATCCCTGACAAGATGTATTTAGTGATTTCAAGTGTTATTTAACACCCCTAACTAGATGTATTTAGTGATTTCAAGTGTTATTTAACATCCATAACTAGATGTATTTAGTGATTCCAAGTGTTATTTAACATCCCTAACTAGATGTATTTAGTGATTTCAAGTGTTATTTAACATCCCTGACAAGATGTATTTAGTGATTTCAAGTGTTATTTAACATCCCTGATAAGATGTATCTATATATGCTACAGAATAGAGGTACATGTTGTCAAATCTTCTTTCCGCTTCCTTTCGTCTCTCTCTCTTCAGAGAAGGTAGGGTTTCCTTAAGCCATTTAGCGCTTTCTGTATCAAATTGTTATAAGATAATTTACAATCTGGCTATGAAATGCTTTTGCTATCTGACGCGGGTATAATATGGTACATTTTACTTTTACAAAAAACGAACAGTTAAGAAAACATTATTACTAAATGTGCCCGGAAAGTTGGACAGCCTCGAAATCACTCTGAATGAAAAAGTTTAAAAACGTGTACCAATTTTGTTTACCTGGGAAACGAAACTGTGAATGGTCGACAAATTAAAGAGAACTGTGAAAGTAGGTGCTGAAAAACAAAACAAAAACTATTGCGAATGTGTGCTCACTTAGTTCAGACAAAAATAGAATTTGTGACGTCTTCAAGACGGTGGGTGAAAAAAAAAGATAATTGGAACGACGCCAATATCAACCCAGCCGCTAACGTCAATCAGTTCTTTTTAGGGCACATGGGAGTTAGTTCTGTCTTCTAGCAGGAGTCTTCCCGAGAAGCAATGGTAATGATATTAGACGAGATTGTGTGTATCAAGCTAATTTACGGGGAGGCCTCTTTTCTTTCTATTTTCTAATGCATTATTTAGTATCACATCGCGCTGTTTATCATTTTCTCTGTATATACACAAGTTATGTTTTTAAATAAATCACAGAGGAAAGCTTTTTCATCTATGTCGTGTTTGACGAACAGAGATTTAAAATATAGATGAATCAAACTTTAGCCTGCCTCTATTTCGGTACTTCTCAAGGTCAATAGAGCTTAAATTACAAACCTTGAGAAATTTGAACATAATTATTGTAAGCAGACTAATAAACTACAAAACCTTTTATCAACTTATACTGTCCTTACTAAAGACCTATAAACGTTTCTATTTCTCACCTATAAAAACACAACCAATAGTATTTCGAACCCCAGCTACGAACGAATCTTTCTATATACTTCATTTGTTTCTACTTTTTGCGCAAAGATACACAAGGCTATCTGCGCTAGTCGTCCGTCATTTTAAACTGATAGACTAGAGCAGTAGTTTCCAACCTTTCATGGCACTCGCACCCCCTAAGGAAGCCCTTGCACCCATTCCCTAAAAGTGTGCATTAGATATTTCTTCTTAGCGACATTTGGGGGAAAAACCGATCTTGTATAGGCCTCTTCCGCGCACCCCCTGGACCCTTATTTCGCATTCCTGGTTGGGAACCCCTAGATTAGAGGGTAGGTAGCTAGACAATGGCAACCACCGCCAACTCTCGGACTACTCTTGTATCACCGAATCATAGGATTTGATCGTCGTCAGTTCTGTAACGCACTCACGACCTCAAGGTGCGGAGCACTTTTCTGCTGCAATAGGCTGCGAACCATGAATTTTCGAATTCACAGTCTGAACATGGTAAATACTAGGTCACGCTTAAATCGTTATCCATGAACCATTATTATTCTATTGTATTTTCTTTTTTTTATTTCTCCCTAGAGAGAGACACTGTTTCTTCTTCTTTCACACATTTTCAATCAATCGTCATTCCTTCATTTCTCGTCAGATTGATTTGACACTAGGTAGGGTTCTACATTCGTCCAATACGCCCAGATGTCTTTTTAATTTTTTTAGGCCTTTTTTAAAGATTTCATAGGGTCAAAGATAAAATACTGAAAAATTTATATTTTGGGCTTTTGGGCGATCGTACTTACAGCAATTAAGATGGAAATTAACACAAATATAATTTTTTATGCGACCAACACACTGACGCACAAAAAGTTGGATTTGCCCATTTTGAGTCTTTTTAGGGGGTTAGAACTCACAAAAAACATAATTTTGGGTTTTTGGTCAATCACTCGGCTGTATTATGACCAATTTTCAATGGATTTGATAAAAAATATACTTTTCTACGGGTCCCACACGTTGACAAACATAAATGGTGAACTTCCCTGTTTTGGTAATTATATAGGGTCAAGGTGAAACAAAAAACCATTTTTAGGGTTTTTTTGACAATTACTCAGCCGTACTTCGGGCAATTTACATGGGATTTGGTACAAAGATACTTTTTAAAAAAGTATCTTTGTACCACATCCCATGTAAATTGGCCGAAATACGACGAAGTAATTTTCAAAAAACCCTAAAATTAGGCTTTTTGTACCATCTTGACCCCCTCTATAGCTACTATAAACATTTTTGTTTGTCAATGTGTGCTGCCTGTAGAAAAGTATCTTTGTACCAAATTCCATGTAAATTGGTCGAAACAAGGCCAATCAAATAACCAAAACCCCTAAAATTATGAGCTTATTTGACCTTTTGACCCCATAAAATGATCAAAATGCACATACCCCAAATTTTTGTATGTATATGTATGTGACCTGTAAGACAGATCCCAAACAGAGATGTAGACAATTTTGGAATTTTTGTCTTTTGCTCGAATTTTCAGTGAGAAAAGCTCAATTTGGGGTTTTCGTGATCTATTCATGTGTATGTCAACCAATTTACATGGGATTTAGCACAAAGATACCTTATTGCAGGTCCCAAGTAGTGATATATACAGTTTTCAATTTTCATATGTTTTCACGATTTTTTTTATGTCAAAATTAGCCATGCTGGTCTCTTTGAATCAACTTTTAATGAATCTTTACTGGAAAAAAAAGGAGAAATTAATTCATCATCGTACCTTTTGTATACAAAACTGAACGTGAATTCTACATATATACATATAATATATATACACATATCTCTCCAATTCCAATTTTCTTATATAAGAAATTTTTGTTTCCAAACTTTTATCTGTGTTATTCAGTCATTTTCATCGTTTTATTTCCTCTTATATTTTTTAAATAAAGGGCTTTTACTGAGTTCACAAGCATTTTAAAAAAGTACCGCTTTATGGGTAATTGCGCAAAGTAAATTAGCACAAATATTATACATACTTGTGCATCTGCTACCGAACCCAACCCAAAATGAACTAAGGTTCCTTTTTTTTCTCACTGAGAATCTAAAGACGTATCCTCGTTCAAAACAGGCACAATATAGGCCTATTACAGCTGCCCCAACAGTGGCTCAGCGGCAAGTCTGAATGATTATAACGCTAAAATCCAGGTTTCGATACTCGTGATGGGCACAACACAGATAGCTCATTGTGTAGCTTTGCGCTTAACAACAAACTAACAAATAGTATAGCTGAGATAAATAGACATGCTGTCTCACATAGTCATTTGCTGACACTATCCGAAACATTAAGTTTGTTAATTAGGCAACACAAAAACCTGCCAATCATTAGCTAACAGCTACAACATCTCTAGCAAACTCTCTAAAGTGACGATGTCATAAACAGTTTACATAACCATGCTGAATATTCATCAACACACTCATCTGTTTTTCTACTGCTGTTTCTAGTTGTCTTCATCCTTCACATGTAAATCTGTCTTTTGTGCGTGGTTAGAAATGTTGTCTAAGCACAAGAAGTTCCTGGCACGCGCGGAACAAAAACTGTTTAGTGCCCAGTGTGTGTGTGTGATAATTCATATTGTTACGCCTCTGTTCGTTTGTTAATTTCCGGTATAAATTCTTTCCGAGGAACTTCAGCGATACAAGTCCTTTCTTAAATAAAAGTAGTTTATTCTTTCTCGATACAACTTTGTAATACACTTAATTTCCACAGTCACTTTAAACTTAATAACCTTTATAACGCCCGCTATAAATCACAGTGATTCACACACTTTACTTACGGTGCCTACTGTTCGCTTGACTCAGTTATCTCTATCTTCAATCTATCTGCATATATATGCAATTCTATCTTTTTCGCTGGCTTTATTTGCCGGGCTTATATACTAAAAAACAAATTAGAGTTGCCAGGAAAATTCATGATCCTCTAAAAACTCCAGCGCGCATGCTCCCAGCGTCGCGTGACTTCCGCTGTTGTAACAGTATTATATTGTCACAACAATACCACTGCATGATTTGTATTATTCAAAACCTTATCGACTTTACGATTTTGAAGTATAGATTATTTACATGGGATAATAAATACATTCACGTGTTAGAACGAAATTGTTCATAATAATAATTATTAAAAAAAAACATATGGTAAAGGTGGGTTTAAAACTTTCGTTGGTATTGTAAGGCTGTTATTACATTAATGTAATATATTTTTAGCACCGCTATACATCGATATCGCTTATTTTCTATTACATTAATATTAAACCAGTTATAAGTTTTGAAAATATTTGGGTAATATCACAATATGTGGAGATAATTTATTTTATCCAAGTCATTGCAAGCTCAACACATTGTTCACAATATAAGTACAATGTTCACTTTTATCATAATTAATAAATACAGTTTAGTCACTAAAATACTAAATGTATAATCTAAAACTGGTAATCGTAGTTACTAAATGCAAAGCATACAGGGATAAAATAAACAATTATAGTTAGGAAATTAAATAAATTTTCGGATGTAATTTCAAACTATGTCTTTCTAGGATGCCAAGTATAATAAAAATATAAGTAATATTATATGTTTTAAATGGCCAAAATATTATATATATCAATTCCTGATAACTTTTGCATAATAAAGAAAATAAGCAGATCTTACACTAATATACTGATAATTTTCCGAAATGTGATCACTTATCTAAGGCATACATGTATATCTTAAGTTAACACTTATTACTGCACATCAGACGTAAATAACGCGGTACGCATGACCTTATGTTAAATCTCGATTTAATCGTGAACCCACGAGATATATCCTTATTGGAGTAAATGTGTAAATTTAAAAAATTCGAACAACATTAAAGACTAATGACATTATGACGTGTTCTGTTGTTCGGGTTTCATTAGTTTGTACAAAGTTAAAATACTATATGACAAATAACTTTAAGAACTGCATACTTAAATAATCTAGAGTAAAATTGTGATAACTGAAACTTTACATGCCAAAACTAAAAAAAAAATAAATAAAAAAAATCGAAATTTATAACTTTCTGACTAAATAGTTAGATTTTACTTTTATAGCTACGATTTCAGATAACGGATTTTTATATTGTAATCTTTACAGAAAAGGCTAGATGGTGAAGAAATTAGTAATGTTTTAACGGATTACCTGGCCTGTGTATTTGGCTGAACTGAATTAAATTTTTAGTAAGCCCATTAAAGCGGCTAAATCAAGTAATATACGTGTCTCCAAAATATTCGTTAACTGTTTCTATAGTTTCAGATATAAATGTAACTCGAAATGATAAGTGTAAATTTGTTCATTCAAAGAGTTATCGAAGAAATAAAAAATATATAATACTTCAGTTATAAAATATATATCTATTGGTGTATCAAAGCCTAACTTTTTCTCATACCAACACCAGGAGCACTAGAAACACACATTTAATAAATGAATAAGGGTCTGACGTGGCTAATAGTTAGTGTGTTGAACTGCAGATCGAAGGGTCTGAGGTTCGAGACGTGATGCTGCTTAGCACGCTCTACACTTTCAAGTATGGGCACGTTATGAAAGGAACAGTCAATTCTATTATTTTATTATTATTATTTTTATTATTTTTCTACTCCTTCATTAAAATTCACACAGCTTCATTATTTTAAAGTATATACATATTTACACAAAAATCCTATAGCTATTCATAAAAGAACGATGCTGATGGTTAATTGCACTTTATAATAATACTATTCTTTGTCTCGTCTCGTATTGCCCTTAGAATTGCTTCGCCCATCATCGATCCTGCTCAATATGATGGCCATGATTTTGCATTAATGCCTACACCAAATTTTCCATTATAGCTAGCTCCTGCGAAGAGCAGCAGAGTTAATGTTAAATTACACATCCTTACAAACTTTCCACTGTACGTAGATGTTGGCTTCCAATACCACTACTAAGAAGACCAAAGGCACAAAATTCAATCGGATGTTCTTAGAAAGTTTCGACAGCTATGTGGTCAAATGGTGTTTTCGTGAATCCAGATTCTTCGCCCATATTTCTCAGGAAAACAACTGTTATTTTTTAGGTGTGGCAAGAAGCCTATGAGCTTTCATCATCTTAAAACCTCAAGTTAAGTACCCTATAAACGGTACCAGTAGAGTTTTTGGATCAGAGCATTCTATTTCATAACCATAGGCTTCGTTTATGAATAACAGCGTTGCTCTATGTTGACTTGAGATGCAGTTTATGAAACCATTGCTGTTTTTAAACGTTCTACTGCGGGTTTTTACCGTCATGGAAAACAAAGAAATGTTAAGTCCTTTGGCTCTACATCATTCAAAAATCTTTCTTCCATATTACTCCAACCAAAAATCACTTGCCGTGTTTTCAGTTATTTGTCGTGAACCAAATCAGCTGCCATGCGTCATTGCATGAGCTGTGTAATACTAACATTTTTCAACCATAAGTTTATCCGTAGTTTTATTGCACTGTCAAATTCTCATGTAGGGGAGACCGGGGCTAGTTGTTACAGGGGCAAGTTGATACAATGCCTCTAGCTCTTCTTGAGATTAATAAA
>NW_013666130.1:83070-83873 GCF_000517525.1 Limulus polyphemus
AGATTACAGCCCCTGGATAGAAGTATATACGGGCCTTTCAAGAAGTATTATAACGCAGCAGCTGACGATTGGCTAAAGAATAATCCTGGAAAAACAATGTGCATTTATGACATACCAACCTTAGTAAATCAAAGCCTTACATGAGTGCTTACTCCAGAAAATATCAAGAAAGGTTTTCAATTGCCGGCATATATCCTTTTGACCGTCACATTTTTTGAGATGATGATTTTCTACCCAGCGACGTAACAGATCGCCCCTTACCAAATGAAGTATCAACAGAAAACTTGGAGACATCATCTACTAGTGAAGACGTACTAATGAATAGTCCTCCTACCAACAGGAAAACATCAGACCCGCTGAGGACTCCAGAGATGATAAGACCTTTCAGGAAGGTATCCACACGAAAAACCAAATAACCAGGAAAAAACGATATTCGGCTATTTTGACCTCTAAACCCGAAAAAAAAATAACTCCAGCTTGAAAAAGATGACAGAGATAAAAAGAAAACGAAAGAGAGTGGTCACGGAAAAGGCGCTAGCAAGAAAAAAGCGAAAAATCGGATGGAAGAAACTGAGTGTCTTCTATGTGGAGACCTGTTTAGTAATTCTGTATCCAGAGAAGAATGGGTGCAGTGTACAGTCTGTTATAAGTGGGCTCATTATGAATGCACAGCAGGTGAAACTTGTGGTCCATATATTTGTGAAAATTGTGTTTGTGACACAGACTAGAACTATAACCATTTTTGTTTTAAGTTTTTCGATCATGGAACAATGATTCTTATATGTTTAAATAATGTTTCCAAG
>NW_013666130.1:84849-92030 GCF_000517525.1 Limulus polyphemus
CGTAACAACTAGCCCCGGTCTCCCCTATTTGTCGCGTACCAAATACAAAAGTGTTACCTGTGAAGCCACGTTTGGCATCGGCAGTTACGCACCACTGTTTTATCATGTTCAAAACGTTTCTATAATGTGCGATTCATTTTTTTAAGTATTTTCAAAAAAATCTATATAATCTAGACATTTATAAATAACTAGGTTCGTATAACTCATTGAATTTATAGTTTTTTAAATAAATAAACTAATATTCGCTTGGCCAGTTTTGTAAATTATCTATTTCCACATGTATTTGGGTCTAACGTCTTTT
Organism: Limulus polyphemus; assembly: GCF_000517525.1. NCBI lineage: Eukaryota > Metazoa > Arthropoda > Merostomata > Xiphosura > Limulidae > Limulus > Limulus polyphemus. The sequence continues at coordinate 85,151 of NW_013666130.1, forward strand.
TACATTAGCTGCTTAACGTAGAGGTTATTAGGTTTTTATTTTATGAAAAAATAATATATATATATAAGTGGAATACGTTTAGAATTATCTCCGTCGATGTTGATGATACCAATATTTGTTTAGTCGTTTTCACAAAACTCTTTGGGCGCTCGACTCGCAATCCGAGAGTCGCGGGTTCGAATCCCCGTCACACCAAACATGCTCGCCCTTTCAGCCATGGGGGCGTTATAATGTGATGGTCAATCACACTATTCGTTGGTAAAAGAGTAGCCCAAGAATTGGCGGTGGGTGGTGATGACTAGCTGCCTTCCCTCTAGTCTTACACTGCTAAATTAGGGACGGCTAGCGCAGATAGCCCTCGTGTAGCTTTGCGCGAAATTCAAAAACAAACAAACACAAACTTTTCATATCCAGAAAAAAATGTGTTCTTATGCCTAAAATATTCCACTGAAAAACGTATTGTCACATATCATGTCACTAGTCTCTTTCAAAGTTTTGCAGCAAGAGTTTTATCCAAAGGAATAAGGATCATTTTACGTAGATCACCATATACCAGTTTTAATGTTAATTTAAATAGTGTCGCAGAGAAGAAAATAAATTCCTCGTAGATGATAATTCAAGAAATCGTCTGTGTCGTTGTGCGGGAGTTAAATTAGAAAGCCATTCATGAAAGCGTTTGAGATAATTCCATAAAACAAAGTGAGGCGGGAAATGTGCATTACTTCCTCCACTACCATTTGATGATGAGAAGTAAGAAAAAACAACAGAACTTGAAGTTTGGACTTTTGAAGCACTATATGTAGCACTACGTTTTCCGCTAAAGAACAAGGCCATAACGCCGCACTGAATGAGTCTAAGTATGGTTTCTCTTCTGCCTCACCCCTACCTCTCTCTTTTTTCTTTTTTTTCATTTCTCGATGTAGTCCATGCTTACGTGAAGAAAAACGTAAAGCGAGACACTGAGTCTTGTGTATGCCTATCACTCGTGAGCACGTGATCTTAACTGCCCCCATCTCTGTTGTTTAGGAAGCGGGTTGTATCCGCTAAGATTTAAGATTCCAAGAAGTCCACAGAAAGAAACGCATGACACGTGGCTCGTGATCAACATGGTTCAGCACTGCAATCAATTGGTCTTTAAGGTCAGTCTTCACTAGCATTAGAGAACTGGCAATGCATTATGTATTTATTCTATAATTTGTGTAATTGTAGTGAATGAGTGAGGAAAATATGTTATGAAGGATTTCATTAGCTATAGTGAAGCAGTGATTTGTAGCAAATTAATATAATCGATGATACACAGTTTTTTGTAAACGTTTTATTAGGTAACCAAATAATATGCTATAGTCGTTTCTAGACATTTTAGATCGCCCCCATTGTTTGTCCGAAAATGTCACAGTTTTTCTAAGTAAAGAAATGACGTGCGAGCGTCGATAATTTTCTGGAAAATCGTCATTATAACTGAACCATTTCGAAAATCTATAGTCCCTCGTGGCTCAACGATAAGTATGAGGGCTTATAACGCTAAAAATCTGGTTTCGATACCTGCTGTGACCACATCGCAGATAACCCATTGTGTAGCCTTGCGCATAACGACAAACAAGTCAAAACCAAAATAGTTTAATAGCTAAGAAATCATTTTCTGTCACTCATGTACACGGTATGTGTAAGGAATCGTCAAGACACACATGCTACTTGTGTTACCCGTGTGTGTATGTGTGTGCGCTAAGAATCCTCACGACAAACATGTTACTTCTATCATCCCTGTGTGTATGTGTCAGGAATACTCAAGACAAAGATGTTATTTGTAATCGAAGCTCTTGATAAGTTTGTGTGTATCGTTGTCAAAGACCCGTGTTGCACATGGTAACGTGTAAAAATCTCCCTTATAATCAAAACTGAAACGAGGAAGCTTGGGGTGAACTCAAGATATGTGTTTTAATCGATAAGCTGCAACTCAAACTAACAGCCTAAAAGAGTTGTGTACCTGTTGAAACTCTAGGAAAAGTAGATTTCCCCAGTACCTTCAAAATTCGTGTAGAACTTTAAAAGGGTCAAGAGTGGAATGGTGTGCCAGGACTATGAATTCTAGTATTCACGGTTCATATCCATCAAATCCCACTATTTGATCAGATTTGTCGGTGACTGTCTTCTTTCTAGACTATCTCTTCAAAAGTGGCAATGGCTATGCGCAAATAGTTTTCTGTAGTTTTATTTGAAAATTCCAAAACAAAGTAACAGAAATAATAAGGTTACCAAAGTAAAAAAGTATTATTATAATTTAAAAATCTATAACCTTAGCTATAAATGAAACCCTCTCGAAGCTTTTAATGCAATCGAAATATTCTTGAAGAAAAGTTGTACTTATCTCGTTGTAACCACAACTTTTAATATATATACATATATTATTAAAAACTACGATGGAATCGAAACCATCAGGAACAACAGTTCTAGTCACAACTCTCTAGGAAAAACTTGTTTTTCAAAAGAAACAATTGTCTTCTGAATACAACCGCAACCTGTATGTTGCGGTATCGACGTTGATTCACTTACGTGTCAATGATATATATTTTTCTTATCTAAAATGGGTGATTAATTACAGGCAAATCTGAGTCATGTGTTCCTTAAAACGACTAGAAGGGTGTTTATTATTATCTTAACAATGTAAAAATATTCATGGTTTTATAACTAGAACTGGGTGAATCTGAAATTTTCTTTATTTTTAGATGAAAGATTCGTTTCTTTTCTACCTGGAAAGGACACAAATATAACGAATTAATTTATTTTTTACTTCTTAACCAGTTTCTGCTAAATGGCGCCGATAGAATTATTGTTACTATTCAGTTTCTCTTTAGTTTCTGCGGAGTTACAACGCTAGAAACCGGGATTCGATACCCGTGGTGAGAAGAGGACAGATAGCCTATTGTGTAGCTTTGTGTTTAACTACAAACGAAACTCTGTAATTTCTACTTCAGTACATTTTCGTGTGGAAATTACTTTATTAATTCTTTTCCAACAGATAAAGAATTTTTTTATAGTTACTGTGATCAAAAAACCAGTTTTATATTTTCAACCTGAACGGCACCTCATATGACACAAGGACTAAACGGCTAGGTCAGAGACCTTACGGCTTAGGCATAACTATCTCTAATTTGTAACTTCTAACCAGTAGGAGGGCAACCAATCAACAGCACCCGCATAACTACTCTTAAACTAGTACAGGTTGACTGTCACTTTCAAAGCACGCCCATAGTTCAGAGTGAAGAGAGAGTTCAGTGGCTTATCACTTCCTCGAACCTTGGATCTTTTTGATTTTATTGGTCGATTTAAAGGCAGAATATAAAAAGCTAGTAATCGTTCTTCAAGCTGGCAAAATCTAAAGTTCGTAAAATATTTGTCATTTAGTGACTTTCTATACACCTTCTAAAACACATGTGCCTGTTTGTTTTATTATTAATTTCTTCTTCGTGATTGCTTACATTTTACATGGTCATTTCCTTACAATGTTAGTGCCGGACACACCTCACAGACAAGGCTGTGTCTTTAGTCTGCTGGTTATTTGTCAGTACCTATGCTCAAACATTTTGAACACTAGTAATATTCAATTATCATTATTTCAGAGTATGTATTCGAATTTTTAAGACGTTATTAAGACCTCTGAGAAATTTCCAAAGCATTATTTAGATTTGTAGTTATGTCCGGTCCAGCTGGAACGAGTGAAAGTTGTGTATTCAATTCAGTTCGTTTAGTTGTCTCTCTCTCCCTCTCTGGCAGCTTCAACTAAGTATTGCGGGTTGCCTGAGATGTTTTAGCTTATATTATCACAAGTTTATTAGTCTAAAGATTATTTGTGTTAAATAAATCGAAATATTTCAATTTCGTATGTGGTTGTGAAGAATACAAAGTTAATAAAAGAAAACAGAAATATTTCTTATAAGAATTCGTATGTTTTGCATTTCTTTGCCAATCCAGACCAAGTTCTATTGTACAGGCAACATGACGAGACGTCATAAGTCAGGAATGACATCTAGAGATTTAGATATTTGGAATATACTTAGTTTCTTTAGACAGTATTGTGTATTATTTGTATAGAATTAGCAAGTGTTTTACACTGAATGTACTCAAACATCAGTTGCATATACTCACACAATCTCTTGCATTGCCGTGAAACGTGGTATGAAAGCAATAAAACTTTATAGAGAAAATAAATATCTCAGTCCTGTATAAACAAAATGATAAAATTAAATTTAAAAAGGTCGAATACTGATTATATATTCACTAGTTAAGAACCCGTACGCCAGATGCCACCTTCTCGGGTTATAAGTTTCTCCAGTACTTCTATTAATAATCTTCATATATTAGGAACATAAAACCCGTTAAATAACAAAATCACATGACTTTTTGTTCTTATAAGTTACCTTATTAGCAGAAAGAAACTGGCTTACAAATTAGACTGTTTTTTAAGTTACCAAATGATATGTTTTATCACTCAAAGAAATTTTGGTTAGATATAAACACAGAACGGTAAACAGTGAAAAACCCGGAAAGTCACGTTTTGTAACATATTTTCACCACGTTGCAGTGTCAACCAATCAGTTACAATTGATTGAAACTTAGGAAGGCTATGTCTCAAACGTTACCATAATAAAAGAATTCTACTGATAAGCAGTGCTGTGCATGCTATCATACTAATACGATTTTCGTAAGGTTGTATAAATGTAATGAATTAATCATACTTTTATCTGAACTCTATGAAAATTGTCAGCAATTTTATGCCCCCCCCCAAAAAAAAATCCAGCCCTTTTTAATTATGAATTGCAGGGGCACTAAAGGCTCTATGGGAGAGAATTCTACAATCAAGACACACAGTAGTGTGTCGTGCGACCAGAACAACCCTTACGACAAATTGTGTGTTATTAACAGGAGTGATAGTTTAGCAATTTTCCATTTTCTATATCTCAGACTGTGGTAATCCAAACTATCCTGTATTTCGGTGGCTATGCTCTACTAGACCCTTACTTCACATACCAAATTTCAAGACAATCCATTAAGAACCGCACGAGATATAAAATCTCCAATTTTGATTGAATATATTCCTATTCTTTTTTCTTTCGCACCGACAATTTATTTGATAAAAAACATACATAACTTTGATGGATTTGCTTCAAATTTGGTACACTGATAGATATTTATACGTACAATGAGATGTCAAATTTGGTCTCAATATAAGCCACATTTCGAAAGTTATTCAACAAAAATAGCTCGTGTGAACTATCGGCCTGCATTTTTTACCACAGTTTCATCTGAAACTGAAAGTGGACTGTTTTAAATTTCTTGTCATTTAGAGAGGAAAAACTACCAAAATATATTTTAGAGACTCTGGTTGGTTCTGTAAAGTATATGTCTGTTCCGAATAATAGTGTTGCGAGCCTAAAGTTAATGTTGGTTACTACTGACTGTCACTTTCTTACTTGCTATGGTTTGTTGGTGTGTATTGACAAAAAGTCACAACAGCTAATCAAAACCGCCTTAGGTATGAAAAAAAAAGGTGACGGCGAAAAATAGATTGAGTGAGCGACTTAAACGAATGAAATCAAAATCGGCGGCCAAACTGGTAGCTACACTCATAGCATTGATAATAATTTTGCAGCCAGTATTCATTCATTAGTTAGTTAGGCCACGTATTTTATTTTACCCACCATCATGCCCCAAGTTGAAGTTTACAGGAGTCTGGTATAATTTCCTTACACGTTTCGTGGATATGGCTAAACGATTTTTCTTTCTTGTCTACCAAGGGATGACTTCCCCGAAAGGAGGCCGAAAACTGTCTGGATGGGTCACCGGTTTTAACCACTCGCACCACTATGCTGTCTGTCAGTCAGTCAATAGATACTAAAATGACATCACATAAAGGACGCTTGGCATTGCAATTTGTACTGTTATGACATCAGTAAAACGTGCGCATGCCAAGAATCATGAGAATAATTATGCACTCTGTAGTCTACAACACAACATGACATATGAACTTCAAAAGCAAGTAATGAAAATATTCTTAATTTTGATTTTTTTACTTTTGAAACAGAACACTTTCGGGGACCGACGGAATACATCTAGTTCTTACTATATATGAATGTGATATAATTTTCCAAAGCTCAACACAAAAAATTTAGTGAATTTTCAAAAAACGTGAGTTTGCATAGTAACCAAAGATACGATTATTTTTTAATTAAAGTGGAGCTACTAAGGGCTTTCTTATGGTTAAGGATGTCGGAGTAAATGCTTTAAAGAATTATGTAGAAACAAGAGTCAACGTAATAGATGTCTCCGAGAGACAAAATCAGCCAAGAGACTAAAATTGCAGACATTTGCTACCATGGTACCTCGAGCTGTGAAAGGAAAAAAGAGGGTTACAACATCAATCTCAAATCTAGAACTATAAGCTAGGTTGGTAGCCATTTCAAATGACAGAAACGTTGATCGTAAGGAGTTATTCACTTATGAACTGACAAAAATTTCGTTGGCAGTCGCTAATGATGAGGATTCCGAGCTAAAACAAAGCTCAAACTCTTAATAATCTTGAAGCTGATACTTGTTAAAACTGCCTTCAAGGATATGATATAGAACATATCATATCAGACAGTAAGAACTTTATAGACTCAAAAGAGAAAACGGCGAGGAAATATCTCTGGGTCTCTATACGTCCTGATACATTCCAAAGAATATGTGACAATATCATATACGAGATGGATACGACAGTGAGAACTATGAGGTATCGAAAGAGAAAACATCCATCCCAATACATTCAAAAGAACAAGTATTAGTATACCACAAGAGCAAAGAAAGTTTACACTATTTTTTGTTCACTTGGTGAGAAATTTCAATG
>NW_013666130.1:92175-99150 GCF_000517525.1 Limulus polyphemus
TTTCAAGACCACAAAAAAAAACTGTTTCGGTCTGGTGGCTTCCGAGACCACAAAAAAAACTGTTTCGGTCTGGTGGCTTTGAAGACCACCAAAAAAGCCGTTTCCGTCTGGTGGCTTTCAAGACCACAAAAAAACTGTTTCGGTCTGGTGTCTTTCAAGACCACAAAAAAAAAAAACTGTTTCGGTCTGGTGGCTTTCAAGACCACAAAAACAACTGTACATTATGGACTCGATAACACATTACAGTACTTAATGTGCTATTATCTGGTCTCCAAACACTGAAGTTCTGGTACGCGAGTTGTACGTTTCTGAGCAGTTAGTCATCTCTCTGTGATTTAAACCAGAGAACAAAGACAAAACACAATATATCCCTTTACATAACACTGCTACTCAGTGAGGCTCTGGGCTAACTTCCAGACTATTAGCTTTTCATGCAAGTCAAAGAATGCGATAGAACCAATTATTTCAAAGGGATTGGGTAGAAGAAAGCTTTGAATATGCAGAAGGAAAGGCTTCTGGATTTCCAGAACTTTGCAGAATTTGGATGTTTATTACCAATAGGCAATAATATCGTAGATACCTGTGAAGAGTTTGTATGCCGGTTTTATGCAGACGTTATATCCAACAATAACCTACGGTACAAAATTTTCAGCAATAAAATGAAACAGAAAAAGAGCTTACCATCATGTCGTAACAGTCTTTTGAAACATCTCAAAATAGTTAATTATCAGTATGCTCTCTGGAAATATGCTTTGGTAGCAAATTCTGAGATTCTATCGCCAATTAGTAATAGTAGGACTTGGACATGATTGTCTCTTACCACTTTTGATATCACAGGTGTTTGCCCCAAGGCAGCTTCAGGAACTCGTTATATACCAATTCATGCCTTTTAAATGTTGTGGCAGGCATTGTAAGTTGGTTTAAAATTCACTGCTGCCTGTTTGTACAAAGAAAACGAAGAGAAATGTAGAAAATAACATAAAACTAAATAAGGATTCGAGAGTGACTCAGATGTTTATGATAAGAATGAAGGCGTGGACGTTAAATTGATCACAAAGGCGTTAAATGGTTGGATGGTTGAGCGGGTATCAGTGGGATACGAAGTATAGGCGCGTCCTGTTCACGTACGCTGAGAGAATGAACTATTATTGATAAGTTTTAGTCATTGGTTAGTCTTCTAAAATTAAGGACAGCTAAGTCTGAATCTTGGGATCTCTGATGACCATTTAGCTCATATGTCGCATAAAGTAATGTTCTGGTTGAAAATAACAGATAATTTGAACTTTCTTGAGGGGATGGAAATAAAATTATCTGGAACATAATTCTGTTCCAAACAATATTAAGATTCGAGACCTTAGAAAACGTATAATCGCACACAACGTGAATAATACATGCTGTGTGATTTTCTTCATTTCGTATGTTTGGTTTATACATAATATTTACATTTGCAATATGTTCACAATATACGCATATTTTGTTCCCATACACTGGGGGCATAGACTATCATTAATACATTTTTAAACATTGGTTATAGAACCATTTCAAAGAATTATATTAAATACTGTAAATATATGTATATATATATTTAAACCAAATAAAGATATTGCGCAAATCTTTGATTTTTGAAAGCTATAATTAAGTAATTGAGATCGAACGTTATGTTCAGATACAATCCGATAAACGATAACTGTTACTTTGTACAACAAGATCGCGTTTCTGTAACACTTCATATTATTATAGAATTTTACTACATCATTTCGATGTTATAATGTTGTAACAGCTTTAAAAGTCAACAGCGTTAAGTATCAAGATCTGGAAGTAAAAACATCCGGTTTCATTTGCTTTTCCAATGTATCTGTGTGTGCTGATAAAGTATGGATGTAGAGGTACATTAGAATAATGAAAATAAAATCTTTCTGAAATTCACTCTTTATCTTCTAGTTAAGATAAAGTGTATATACCATATTACTGTGTATTTTGTGTCTTATATACACTTCTCGTTGAACCTCTAAGTTACAAAACTTCCAGTAAAGCATTAGTATCTAAATAAAATCAGTGTTGGCTTAGCTTTTTTTACCTGTGGGTGAGAAATCAGAATAAAATATCAACAAGAAGTAAATATGTGGGATATTCGCTTTATTGTAACTTTTAAATCAAAAAGTAATATTTCGACTTTACTTTATTACAGTTTGGAGAGAGAGGTTCTGGCGTCAGGGCCAGAGGAGAAATTCAGGATTTTGAGAAATTACGAGATAAATGCTTGAGAGAAGGTCGATTATTCGAAGATCCGGAGTTTCCTGCCACGGACATCTCCATCTTCTACAGCCGGACTCCCCCTAGGCCATTTGAATGGAAACGTCCCCACGTAAGTTTTGTAAAATTAAGTTTTCATGCTAAGCTTATGATTTGGTTATCGAATCAGTTAGAGACATTGTTTTTCTTCCGAATTCATATTCAGTATCTAGTCAATTAATGGTTAGTTATCGATATTTTGAAACATGGAATATAAAGATACTGTGCAATTATTTGATTCTTAAAAGCTACAATTAAGTAGTCGAGATCAAACGTTATGTTCGAATATAACCCAATAGTTTTATTATTTCGGAAAGGATAAATGTGACTGCAATTTATTGTCTAATTGTTTTCTAGGCGTAAAATCCACTGCGTTGTTTTTTGATACACAATAATTCTATCACTATGTTATGTTGAACAATAAAAAGAGAGTTAATGATCGGAACTGAGGAATATAAAACGATTATTCAACATTCTTAATAAGATGGCGGGAAGTTAAGATATTATTTTCACTGCACAACATCTTAATTTTTTTCTTTGTGCAAAACTCTACTGGCCAATTTTAACTTACTTGGACTTACTGTTATTATGTACTTTCTTTGGGTGTATATAGGAGGGGCAGTCATGTTCCCTTGCTCCCCAGTGACTCAAGGGTAAGTCTTTAAGCTTACGACGCTAAAAATCGGTTTCAATACCCGTGGTGGGCAGAGCACAGATAACCCATTGTGTAACTTTGTGCTTACAACAACAAAATCAATTATTTCACACTTTTTTTTTATTAAGTTTTTTGCTGTCTAACATTTTTAATACACAGTTAAGATATCTGTCTTCTGCTAGTAAAATGATTAAAATTTCACATACATGCAGTTGTTGGCTCTGAAAACCATTACACCATAGTGTCTACTGGCTACTGGGAATGGAAATGCTAAAAGTGTTTTATCGGTAATATCGAATAAGCAATATGAGATTGGTTCTTAGCGTTTTGGGCTGTATTTGAATGTAATTGCTATTCTTTTCAATACTTAAAACATCAGAATTGAAATTCATTTTAGGCTGCTTATAATTGTAGAGGCTTTTGTTTATATTTGTTTCATTACTGTATCCACAACCTTTAAAACAACAATACAAATGTAAAAGAATAAGAATCATTCTGCAACTCGATAAATGAGCCTCAAAGACAACAAAGAATTGTTTACAAAATAATGAGTAAAACAACATTTTTAATGATTCATATGTAATACGCATATATTCATAGCTCATACACTCCAGCATGTGTACAAGCTGTCAGTTTTCGTGTCGTAAATTAGGGGGCGCGTTTGCGCATATGTTCATTCCATAATAGGCCATACATCTGGATCGTGTGATTCAATCTCCCTTCCCGTGTTTACATTGCATTAAAAATCTGGTCACGTGCCAATTTTTTATTTTGTTTTTACGTTATCTTTAATCATATATACCAAAGATGCGAAATGGAGAATATCACACAGAATGTATTATTCAAGTTCTATGCCATCAGACATTTTCTAAGGCCTCGAATCGTAAAAGTAAAATATTTGCTGGATCAGCGAAGGGGTGTTGCAACTGATGCGTTTTAATAAGTTTTTTTCAAGATGATGTCCCAGGACAGAGCGTCTACGGAATTTCCTCCTTTTTTTATAAACCCTAAAATAAATAAATATAACATTATCGTTTCTAAAAGTAAATCTTAAGGGATATAATTGATCTGCGAATGGGCATGACTCATTTCGTGAATGATAGCGCAATAAACATTGGTGTAGACATTGTGCAACTTTGGTACAAAATAACGGTTTTAAATAGCAAAACACTATCAGTATTTTGGATTAGTTTGTTTTTCAAGTCAATTGTTGATTTTAGTTTACACATAATGAAATGATGTACCATTTACAACTGCCTATATACTAATTTTGGTCATACATGGCACAAAGTGGGCTAATTTTGGTCCCAAAGTTTGATTTATTGGTGTTGAAACTGAATAAATGTGGTATTTCATCATCACTACCTAAAAGGCTTTAATTTGTTTCAAAACGTGTTTATGCTCAGTCAATATAACTTGGCTTCTCCTAGGCGATTACCATGTTAAAAAATTTTAAAACAAAGCGCCTCTGTCCATACTACTGAGCCGTAAAAACAACATTGGTTTTATTTTTCCTTATACATATCAGTTTAAATCAAACGTTTGTGTGTGTATAAGACTGGTAAAGTGAGATTAAAGTGTATATTGTGCCTTTAGATACATGATGGTAAGATACTGTTGGTGTATATACCTTATGGGTAAACTGGCGTAAACAGTTTGAAAATCTTAAGTACAGGGAATATCTAATCTGATGTGTGAGAAAATAAAACAGTTATTAGAAAAACAGAAGGAAGGCTGCAGTGACACAATCCTGAAAATGATGGATAACTATTAGGTGAACGAGAAGAAAAGGATATAAAGAAGCGTTATATGATAGAGAGAAAGAGAAACCAGAAAATATTACTTTAGAATCGGAAGTAATGTAAATAAAGAGGATCTAGGACCTTCCAAAGCAAAATAGAAAACTGATAAAAGGCTTAAAGAAATTACCAGCAGAATCGATAAAAAAAAGGGGAAATGAAAAAAAAAAAGGCCAGAATGTTTTATGAAAACTGTCATGCTACACCTGCAGGTGAAAGTGAATGCAGTAGAGAGTGAAACCACAAGCCATCAGCTTGATTTCTCATGCATCTAAAATAATACTAAAGATAATTAGAGAATAATTCAAGCAAGGGCAAAATAATATATCGGCAAAGATCAGTTCGGCTTTAGGAAAGAGCGTGGAACATGAGAACGATGAATGAATGAAGTTTGTATACTTTATGTATTTGGAAAGAGCGTTTGATAGGGTATACTGGCCAAAATTATTTAACTTGCTGCAACTACTTTGAATAGATTATAGGAACAGATGACTATTGGCAGGCATCTCAGTACATGAGGCAGACAGCTATAGCTGGTGGTGATCCAGAGGAAAGGATACTAGAAAGAGAAGTTAGAGGGTTCCTTATAATCATATTGCTACTTTTCATTATATGCTTTGAAGCAGTGTTGCAGGAAGCATGGTAAGAGGTTAAAGTAGATGTAAATATTGGAGGAAAGAAAATAAAGGCAGTGAGGTTTATTGATGATATGGCTTTAGTTGCATTATTCCGAAGAAGGCTTGCAAACTCTGGTAGAAAAATCTAATGAAACAACAAAAGATGATCGACGTGAAAAACAAACAAAACGAAGTGATGAAAATGAAAGAATGGAAAACAATAACTAGATAAGGTGCAACAGCTTGTTATTTATGGCATATTATAACAGCATATGGAAAATGTTCCAAAGAAATAAGATCAATAATTGCAATGAGAATAGAGACATTTATAAAGAAAAGGCTTTTTTTAACAAAGCGATTAAACAGGACGGTGATTAAAGCCTTTGTGTGGTGACATACGTGGCGGAAAGACGACACCAGAAGATTAGAACGTTTTGAAATGTAAATTTGACGAAGACTGGAGAAGACTAATTTGACAGAAAAATAATACGAATGTGAAAATATTAGAGGTAGGAGAAGAGAAGAGAGGTACGTTGAAAAACAAACAAACAATAAACTAAAAGAAGAAATGGATTGGGCATGTAGGAGAAAGGTTGATGAGGGAAGTGTTAGAAGGAAGGAAGGAAAGGAAAACGATGTGAAAAGAAGAGGAGGACGCTGTTAGACAAGCTGAAAGAAGGAAGAACGTATGATGATTTGAAGAGGAAGTCGGAAGATATGGAAAGGTAGAGAAGAATGGATGAGTGACAGCAATATATTGATTAACGTTTTGTGATTTGAGTGCCAGATTTGCTTACGGTAGAATACCAATGAATGAACAGATGGGTAAAGTAAGGTTAAAATGTTTATTGTCTCTTAGGTTCATGATGGAAGGTTAAAGATGTTTTATATCATGTTATAAAGTACGGTTAAAATGTTTATTGTCTCTTAGGTTCATGATGGAAGGTTAAAGATGTTTTATATTATGTTCGTAACAGATTGAAAAAGTAAGGTTAAAGTGTTTATTGTAATTATATCATGTTGGTAATAGACTGATAAAGTAAGGTTAAAGTGTTTATTGTCAATATTAGGTTCATGATGTAAAGTTAAGAATGATTTTATATAATGTTCGTAACAGATTGATAAAGTAAGGTTAAAGTGTTTATTGTCTCTATTATATTCGTGATAGACAAAGAAGGTGGGTGCTTATCATGTTGGAAACAGATCGTTAATTAACAAAGCTATATTATATCTCATGAACCAACGAATTTGCAATATATGGTAGGTTGTCTGTTTTTTTAACGCAAAACTACACAATGGGCTATCTGCGCTTTGTCCACCGCAGGGAATTGAACCACAGATCTTGCGTTATGAGCCCTAAACCTACTGATGACCCACCGGAGACAATATATGGTATCACGTTTCAAATAATTAAAATATCTTTACTCACCACAAGGTGTCTCCTCCCCCCTTTTTTTTAGTTGAAAGCAATCACTTAATTTTCTATACCTATCACTCGAAAACTTTCTCTTTGGAGGAGCGGAATGATTTTTCTTGAAGGTGTAGTTTAACTAATAAACTAAATAATAATATTTTTAGTAAGAAAAATTCAGCTACATTTAGTTTACTTAAC
>NW_013666130.1:100086-141956 GCF_000517525.1 Limulus polyphemus
CCAGAAGATTAGAACGTTTTGAAATGTAAATATGACGAAGACTGGAGAAGACTAATTTGACAGATTTGTGCTTAAATACTAACAAACATACATATTTCTACTTCAGAGCTTCTTGACCAAGCTAGTTCCCCAGTAGCACAGCGATATGTCTACAGACTTACAACGCTAGAAAACGGGTTTCGATACCCGTGGTGGGCAGAGCACAGATAGCCCATTGTGTAGCTTTGTGCTTAACTTCAAACGAATAATGACCAAGCTAAATTAGGAAACATAACTATAAGCCTATTGACCCTTAACGGTCCGTAACCAGTTACTTTAAAAACAAAGGTTTTGACGGTTCATAGGTTGGAAAGGGGTGGAAACATCCAGTAGTTAAATTTTAGTAGAAGCTGTAAACAAGCTAACTTCTAACAAAAATTTTGCTAGTCCGTGGAGTGAAAAAGGCAGATAACACCAGGTAGTGTTCAGTAGAAGTTGTAAATGAACTAAACTGTAATAAATGTTTTTGCCGGTTAAAAGTCCCACTTCGCAACGGATTTATGTTATCCCTCACTAATCAACACGGAACTCGTGTTCAATTAGTGCTTCATAGAATCTTATTTTACGACTTATGCTTGAGTGATAGCGATACAGTTCTGCTTTAAGTTAATTGATTATTAAACTTTTAGATACGTGAAGATTAAATGCACTTTTATTTTTTGCGTGAATTGTAATAATAGTAATAATGTACATCAGCGCTTTGCCAAATACATTTATTTATTTTATTTCTTATTTTTTAGTTTTCTGATGCTCAGTATATACGCAGAATAATACTTTCAATGTTGTTTAACGAGCCCTAACGAGCTCTTTATCATTTTGCTTACATAACTACTAAATTAACGCTCGTATGTATTAAGGAACTTGCTGAAGATCCAGTGTTGTTTCACGAGGGCGCCACTAGATTTGATGTTGTCCAGGGAGAGCTTGGTAAGTTAATTAGTTACTAGTTATTAGTCCATCTTGTTGGATTAAATGATAACTTTAAGATGACAGAAAGTATCTTGTGTATTTAAAAATTAGCGTGTTCTTTATTTTATGATTTTTAAACTTTTTCAACATACTAAACTAATTTGATGTCTTAAGATTTTGATATTTAGGGAACTATACGATTTGTATGTGTTTAACCCTAGAATTACCCAATCGGCTTTTTAAACACGTTTTCTTAAACTACTTAGGCACGAAATTGTTTGTGGGTTCATGATTTTTGTTGTAAGGCTCATAATAACAATCATATTGTTTCGTTATTTTGCTTGATTTATGCGCAAAAACTAAACAAAGTAGGCTATTTGCGCTGTAGGCACCGTAGGAATATAACCCCGAACTGTAGCGTCATAAGCCGTCAAGCTCACCGCGAACTCAGTGAGGGACGATTATTTGCACACATACATGAAAATAACAATAAGAAACGAGAGTATTATCAATATTGCAATTAATCCTACTATGAAAAAATCACCCACCTTCTATATAATGTACATAGAGAATGAATGGTCTCATCCAAACAATAACATGTAATTTTTAGTTACAAGAAAATGAGACGTCCTTAGTTGTTTTTTTGTTGTTGAAAAAGGACAAACATAAAATAAATTCAATATACTAATATCTTGTGTTTAGAGTTGTGAGTTTTATCTACTCCAATACACATGTCAAATCCAATTTTGTGCATAGCTATGTTAGCTATACACATGGCATATCCTGTCATAACGTTATTCGAAGTTGAAAAAAAAAAAGTTTAACGGAGTGTGAACCTGCTTGTGGGAACGAAAATAAGTTAGCAAGTAGGTGCTTCAACATGCTTCTAAAATAAAAAGGGGGCGAAGCTAACCATTAGTTCGTGCGCTCTATGACTGTCATAAAGAAATTCGCAATGTCGAACTATTTTTAAAAGTCTTCTGATGCTTACAGAGAATCTTTCTAGTTTTACCCTACTCTTTCTTTAGTGTATGACCCCTTCACACAGCTGTTAGTAGCGTCATTATACAGCAGAGAATGACGATATTTAGTTAGAATATAATCATGAACGTAGAACAAGCTTCATTGTTGCATACCACTTGTTTGTTTGTTGAATTTTTGCGCACAGCTGCTCGAGGGCTAGCTGTCCCTAATTTTGAACTGTTAGACTAGAGGGAAGTCAATACTACCCACGGCCAACTCTTGGGCTGATATTTACCAAGGACTAATTGGATTGACCGTCACAATATAACACCCCCATAGTTGAAAGGGCTCATCAGTTTCAAATTAGAACGTTGTGGTCTCTGAACTTATCGCTTAGCCCATTTATCACATAAGATGTCATTCAAGTTAAAAATAACTCAGCAAAACGCCCACTTATTGTTTTTCAAGGATTACTCAAAAAACAGCCTTTTCTGTTGGCCTTTCGGTCGTCTCGAGTCTTGAGTCACAATTCCGCTATCCAGCTGAAAGCTGTTGTATTTAGGGATTATGTGGTTAATTTAAATGTCTAGCTAAAATGTTACAGGAACTGAACTACTTATTTCTTACTTTAAATCATATTCCATAGATATATTCTGCATGTTAAGTTTAATTATACGGCATTGCAATAAAACAAACAGCGATTGTTTTATAAATTACTAAATATTTTCATTTCTCTCGTTCGAAAGATTCAAATAAGAATAAAATAATACGAGTAGAACATGTCGAAATTCGACCAAATATATAGAGTTGCGGTATTTCACTCAATTGACATTCTTACATAACCATACAAAATGGAATATTCCGCCACCAAGATATGCTCTTTTGAAAGGTTCTTTTAAAAGCAAAAACCATCTCTGGAAATATTGGTACTGTGAGTACTCACCCATCTTGAAAGATGTTAATTAGTCATCTCTATCTATGCACTCATTAACAGCAGAATGACTCTAAAACATCCTTCCATCAAAGGTTTGAATTAGTCACACTTCTTAACAGAATTCAACAAAACCTTGAAATTCTAAACAAAATTTTAGAAAATTACACAATATACCTATTTGAAACTCGAAAAAAAAGCATGTTCACTTATATTTTTCTTAAAATATAAAACTATAGCATAAATTCACATGAACAGTGCTCTGAAAACTGGCTTTGAAAGATCACTTGATGCTACATCATTACAAGAAAATTATAATTTAAAAATCTTGTAGTAGAAAAGTGTTTTTGTCAAATTCTAACAACATGTACACACGGAAATTAACATGCATCCATAAGAGTCACTCTTAGTAGGCCTTACACATATACATATTATTGCTTTTTGTATATTGCTTTTTTTTCTTTGTATTCGTGGGCAATGGATGGACAGACGTCCATTTTCCCAAGTTATATTATTCTGCTAGTAGAACGTGTTGAAATTTGACAAAATATATAGAGTTCTGGTAGTTCAAGCCTCGGTCTAAAACTAAGGACTATCAAATTCAGTTTGGAAAAATTGTTTACAAAACCTCCTTGTAAACAACATTTTCAATATTTGCATCTTCAGAAAGAAAATTTTTTAAACGATCAAATTATTGTACCCTGGATAGAGGGAGCCACGTAGAGCTGACTGAGGAAAGTGCAACCTCGTTTTTCCAAATTATATTATTAGTTTGGTAAGATCATTGCTACAAAAGAAAAACGAATCGGATGATGAACAGATGTGATTTTTGGTGTGTTTCTCATTTTTTTAATGGTTAATATTTTTCAATTATTCAAGTTATGCTTTTCTCATTACGAATCACAGAGTTATAAATATGACTTTGAAGAAAAGAAACGAATATGTTATCGAAATATTCTTTGGCAATCTCAGTGTAAAGTAGAAGAAACTTGGAAACATAATTTTGATACCATACCAATTAACAAACATGAAGCATGTAGATAACACAAATACACATATTGTTGTAATATTGTTCTTTCGTTGGGGTTTTAAATTATCTGGAGAAAATATTTCAAAGTTCAGTCCATGTAACAATAATAAATTAGTTTAATTCTTCGTTAACGTTTAACAGCTTGAACACTGCTGTAACTTGTATGCCACATTTATAGTAATGCTAACTGTACTATACTAACGTAAAAATAAACTCACTACACACAATAGCTAACACAGGTCCAAAAACTTAACTAAAAACAAAACTCGGACTGAAATTAAAACACACTGACTGATTCACTCTGCTGGCTAGAAACAACTATCTATCTTCTCTATGCTTCACTAGACCTCGTATTTATAGCATACTCTCGAATTTAATAAATAATCTGACGTCAAAGTTTTTAGAACTTTCTAAGCCTACATTATTAAACTTTTTTATCTTAACGTCATGTACCTACTAGTTAACATCTAAATTACAGCATTAAAAATATAGCTAATAACAATTTAAATGCATTCCTGTTATATCTCAGAGAACAGATTGATTAAGAGGTGAGAATTGTCTATTACAATGATATTTAACAAATGAAAATAATGTATTTTAACATTACTAACTTGAGCTTATAATTGAAATGTCATAACTTTCAGGTGATTGTTGGTTATTAGCTGCTGTGGCTAACTTAACCTTGAATCAGGGACTTTTCTACCAGGTAGTGCCAGATGACCAAAGTTTTAGTAGTGACTACGCGGGTATTTTCCATTTCCGATTCTGGCAGTATGGTCGCTGGATTGATGTTGTAATTGATGACCTATTGCCTACCTATAGGGGGCGTCTTGTATTTATGCACTCCACTGAGAAGAATGAATTTTGGAGTGCTCTTCTAGAGAAAGCATACGCAAAGTAAGTACCACTAGTAGTACAATAAACTTTTACTTTAAATAGTCTGTAGACACTTTCTGCACGTTAAGGACAACCATATAGAAATGAAATAACAAATGGTGATTTTCTTGTAAATTACCAAATAGTTTCTTATTCGTATTAATCGGAATTTTAAAGAATTGATATTCATCTATTCTGCTGTCAGATTTTATAGCCTTTATATAACTCCGTGACCAGGATTTAATCACTGCGTAAGCAGTGGTGATTTGTATCTTCGATTCCTCTAGACTATTTATCTTTTGTGCTCTTTGTGAGATATAGTCCAAGAGATGCTTCTGTATTATGGTAGGGACTTTGGCAGAGAGGAGGAGAGCCAGATTTACTGCTTGTAAAGTCAAATATAAAAATGTCTGTAAAAACATCTCCCTGTGTAATAATGATAAATTTTTTTCTGTACTTGAAGCATGTCTTTTGGGATAGTTGTGTGATATGCAGACATATCTATATATTTTACCTTCTTTAGTAACAGAGATATTTTAACAATTTTTCGGTTATTTAGCTTTCGTGCTGTAATCGCGGCAACATGTGGTCCAGACAAATGTTACGATAACCTTGTTCTTGTTGCTTTGTTTCTTTATTCTCTGTAACTTGGCGACGTATCTTCTATCTGCAGAGATTTTGTAGTAATATGTGTATTATTCGGGTTAAAAGGATTGGCACTGGAATATCTTTTGCTGGCTGATCAAGACTTTGACTGAATGCAACAGCCTGCCAAAGCTGTGAGGGAACGAAGGTCAGGAGATGATGCTGCAGACTGTACAAAGAAAGCGAGTTTACCTGTTGAATTCAACCAAGCTTTCTTTCTTCCGTTCTACTTGGTTTTCGTCGTGACTAATTCAGCAGTGATTCATTTTTAGGGATGAAAAGCTGTTCAATTATTCAATAGAGGGGGTTGTTCACTTATCTATGCAGACACACACATTGTTTTCTTTTTATTGTGTCTAAACAAAGATTATTTTCACTGTCTTTTAAATGTGTCCAATTTCTTTATTTCTCACGCAACTCGAAATTCAGTCAAGTTATCAACTACAGAATTATTAATCACATTATTTTTTGATTGAATCTCCTGTTATTGCTGAGTTAACTGTCCGCTACTCGTAGGGAAATCTGTTTTACTTGAAAATACCACACCTGTAATAATTATCAAATATATCTGTATAGTCTCAGTAGACTATATTTGTTTAGACCAATACTCCTTCAATTCACTTGAAGAAATACTTTAATTGGTCGAGTTTTTCTTTATAACGTTTAACACACTTCTATATTTTTTATTTTCCCAGATGCTTCAGAAAGAGTTTCACATCCACAGCGTCATTTCCATGATGCTAAAAATGTAAAACATGTCTCAAATCAAAAATTGGGGAATGCAGGGCTGTGCACAGGAATTTAAATTTGACCGCTATTGGAAGGGGGGAGGCACATTAAACACATATATTATATGTATGTATGTATAAACCATATTAAAACAAGCATATAAATAATATGCATGAAAATAAACATCGTTACACTCGCCAAAATGACCAAGTCCCTATACATATAGTTATTGGGGAGCGGTCCCCTGCTCTACCCCTTTGTGCACCCCCCTGGGAAAGCAAGTAACCACAAGGTATGTCTTACTGTAATCAACAATACAAATATTACTGCACGTGTTAATCCCACGCTTCTCAAACTAGAAAACTCAATGTTTATTGGTGCACAAACAGTGAGTATATACAATGTAGTATGCAAATATTACACACCTTAATCTTCTAAAAATATATTTCCTATCTACAAAATTCTTACATTTATCCTAATTCCTAATTTTAGAGATCGTGTGCAACATTTAGCCTGAGGTGTCACTTTTTGTAGCTTGACTAGTTAAGTACTTCATCTGTTGTTTCATGGGATAGTTGCATTGTGTCTTGCTTAACATTTTGTATCGCTGGCTACCTTTGCGATTGTCACATGGAACAGAGATATGAAATATGTCCGCCTCCACTGCCTGTTTTCTGATTGGCCGGCTACAGTGAGAAACTTTGTGAATATAGTTTTGGCTCTTTCAAACCAAATTGATTATAATTTTTGAAGAATACAGACTTGTCAAGTTTTTTATCCTCAAGGAGCCAAGACTTGCTGGTGATGTTTTGCCCATGCGTTAATCTTTTATTTATTACGTCTGTTGACCCTATGAGTTTACTTAACCTTTAAGTTCAGTTCATTTTACTTTTCAGTTAAACTTAACACAATATCCCCTACAAACTGCAAGATCAACCAACCTTCGATTCTTCAGTAAATAAAGTGTCTTATTTTATTGCTTCAAACTTCAACACCATGTCTTGTCTTTTTCAAACTACTTACAACAGATTATTGCACTTTTTTCCTTCCACATACTAAATATTCGAATCTTTTGTTTTTTGCGAAAATCTGGTGATTGTGCGCAGATATAATACTGAATTGCCACAACACAATAACCTAATTTTCGTTACATTTATAAATTAATAAAAACTTAATCCCTAAACAGTACACAGTAAACAAATACATCCTGTTACATAGATTAACAACAGGAAGTTTTTTTTCCACACCAGCATTCCAAAATAATAATAATAATATAAAAGCATGCCATTATGTATATATTTATTAATGTATCAGTTCAGCCAATCATGGCCTATCGGTCAACGAACTCAGTTTTATTTGTACTGAATCATATATAGTGAATGTCAAGACAGTTGTCTTAGAAATTAGTGACGTTATGAAAACAAAACAACAACAAACAAACGAGAATATGTATTATACATGTATGAGGGCGTTATTTTGAATATGTAAATCAGCAAGCTACGTCACAGCCACAGCCGATATAAAGTCGCGGTGGAATGAATGTATCAGAACTACATTTTGGGATTGTTTAGCGTTTTGTAGGTAGTTTAATGTTAGCGAAAATTGGACGTTTTTAGGAAGAATATGTAATAGTTATTTTGAATGCAAAATGTTCATACATCCAGATCATAAAGATGCATTCTGATCGGGGATTTCGAATTTCCAACATGGGATATCATTTGCGCTAAAAGACATTTAAAAAAAGAGAGAGAGAGAGTATGGATCTCTTTGTGGCATCAAGCCCATCCAGAGAGATATCCATAAGAAATCAAACTCCAGACGTGGTAAGCAAAGTGTGGCGTCTTGTAACAGGTAAGAAGCCTTGAACACAAAAGTAAGTGGCAAAATCTGACCACGTGCCCCAGGCAACAATACGTAACAAAACAGATCTCCATTTGGAAAGTAGGTCAAAAGGGTACGGCTTCACCAAGATAAGACTTCCAGTCAACCGTTGCATACCTCATGCAGCTGGAGAATGAAACGGGTTTTCATACTATTCCATACGAAGACATAACACTCAAGCCACCAAACGTAGCTCCTATGGATTCCTAGGTGATCTAACTATTGAAACGCGCATTAGGAGATTGTCTTCCTCATATACTAGCAAGCAGGGAGGAGTGGGATGGTTTGGACAACAGAGCCTTACGACGAAACCTTTTGCATTTCAATGTAAACTGCAGTCTATTGTAAAGATGTATGATAATCAAATAGAGCATATCTGGACGTGAGGTCGTGGACTTTAATGGAGTGGCGAAGCTTACAAAGTAGTTTTAATGTGACATACCCAATCTGTAGAATTGTTCAGATCAGACAATCTTCTTCCGATTATGAAAACAAACATGTTTTAAATTAACTCAAAAATACAGATATTTAGTAATTGCAATTAAAGACACTCAATTGTTTTTTTAATGCGTCACATTTTAGGTTTAGATCCACATTAGACCTTAGATTTATATATACTGATATTTGTTAATTATGTCTTAGCGACATTTTTTGTCATTATTTACTAATATTTAATGTGGGTATAATATGAGCAGTCTTGAAAGATCATTCCGTTCTTCTCATTGAACCTAGGAATTCCAATATGAGTCGCAGGTGAGAAATTCGAACTGTGCACACTGGTCAGTCTGTAATCAATTAGCGAGCTGATGGGTGAACGCTTGGTTTGTTTTTTGTTTTTGAATTTCGCGCAAAGCTACACGAGGGCTATATGCGCTAGCCGTCCCTAATTTAGCAGTGTAAGACTAGAGGGAAGGCAGCTAGTCATCGCCACCCACCGCCAACTCTTGGGCTACTCTTTTACCAACGAATAGTGGGATTGACCGTCACATTATAACGCCCCCACGGCTGAAAGGGCGAGCATGTTTGGTGTGACAGGGGTGAACGCTTGGCCAGATTGACAAGATTAAACTGTTTAGATAAGATGAGCGTGATAACCTGTTTAATTAATGTTGAGCAAGTAGAGTTAATTGAAAAGACCTTGATTTCATGAAGATGTTAAAACAGTTATGTAAATTCAGGAGAAATCTGCTGCAAACCTTGCTGTCAAATTTTAATTTTTTTATTAAACTTTTTGAAATTATTTATTTATTTTTATTTAACCTAATAAGTTTTCATTTCTACATTTTAGTTTCTTATATAACAGTAAAAACAGAAATATAATACTTACAGGTAGTGGGCAAAAAAAAGAAGGAAAGACCTAGATAAATGAGGGACAACAAGTATACGCAATGCAGAGGCTACCACACAGGTGTGGCTCGTACATTAATTAAGCAAATAACATCCCAGCATGCATAGGGTCATGTATAAAAATACTGAACAGGCCTGGTTGCCTATAATCAATTTGAAAGAGGGGTGATTGTTTGGGCGCGTTTGGCGGGAGCTTCAGTGACCGAGACAGCTAAACTTGCTGATGTTTCATGAGCAACGGTGTCTAAGGTGATGTTAGTATGGAACTCGGAGGAAAAGACATCACCAGCAAAGGGCAACAGTGGGCAGAAGCGCATACTCCAGGATCGTGATGTCCGTGCATTAATTCACATTGCAAGGGAAAACAGGTGAGCAACCACAAATCAATTGACTGCAAATTGAGAGCAGCCAATTTCATCAAAAACGGTCCACCGAGAACTCCACAAAATGGGATTTCATAATCGAGTTGTTGTGCACAAACCACTTAACACACATTACAATGCACGGTTGTGCGTCCAGTGGTGCAAAGATCACAGGCTATGGACTACTGAGCAGTGGAGAAATGTGATATGGTTTGATGAATTATCCTTCACCATGTTTTCGACAAATGGACGAGTGCACGTGTGGTGCCAACCTAAAGAACTCTGCAGCATTGGTGGTTCTGTAATGGTGTGGGTCACATTTTCCTGGCATGGTTTGGGTGAACTTATACCCTTAGAAGGCAAGGTCGGTGTAATCATTACTTAATGGTACTGAGTGATCATCTTCACACCATGTTACAGCATTTCTGTCCTGCAGAGAGGGGTGTCATTCAAGATGACAATGCCCCTGCCCACAGAGCACAAGTAGTCGCCCAATGGTTTGTGGAGCATGACACTGACATTATCCATATATCAGTCACCAGATCTGAACCCAGTCTAGCATGTATGGGATATTCTGGAAAGATGCCTGAGACAGCATTTTCCACTTACATCAACTAGACGTTAGTTGATTGACTTTTTCGTGAAAGAGTGGTGTTGTATTCCTCCAGCAGAATTCCAGACACTGGTAGACTCTATGCCATGGCGCATACTGGCCGCACGTGGTGGCCCAACACCCTATTAAGTGGATTTACATTGGTGTTTCCATTTTTTTTGCCACTGTCTGTACTTTGGTCTGTTGTTCTTCTGTTATACGACAGCTTTACCATAAGTATAGTTTACTGTAAACTTTACATTAAACTTGGTACATCACATAGGAGTAGTTAGAAAGCAAAGTGATATAGAGATCGGAAAGTCAGATAGATAAAGGACTTTTGATATTTGCAACAAAAATCTCTATTCGTCAATTCATAAGTGATTTTTATTTTTTTACAATTCCATTCACAACATGCGCGGCCTGGCATGGCCAGATGGTTAGGGAGCTCAACTCGCAATCTGCGGGTCGCAGGTTCGAATTTCCGTCCCACCAAACATGCTCGTCCTTTCAGCCGTGGGGGTGTTATAATGTGATGGTCAATCCCACTATTCGTTGGTAAAAAAGTAGCCCAAGAGTTGGCGGTGGGTGGTGATGACTAGCTGCCTTCTCTCTAGTCTTACACTGCTAAATTAGGGACGGCTAGTGCAGATAGCCCTCGTGTAGCTTTGCGCAAAATTAAAAAAACAAACATAAACACAACATGCAAAGTTTAGTGGTCTTTAAGCTGCTTAATACGTTTTAAAACATATCTGCGATGGGAATGAAGAGGCTTAATGGTTTTTCGCATGTAACAGAGAAGATGTCATAGATCACTTTGTAGTACATAACAAGAACAATCACACAGATTCTTTACCCTCGACCCATCATGCCTTTTCAAGGTTGCATGCATTTATATTGGATAGCGTAAAATTTCACCTCGAAAACTCAAAAACTCCAGAATGATCAACGATCCAGATCATTTTGTGTACTCTGATGAGGAGTCCCTACCTTAAAGAGATTTGGTACAAATCCGATCACATTTTACAAAGGTAAATTTAAGTTATTAACCGAAAACCATGAAAATTCCCTATCTCCCTATTATTAAAAGTGGTTCAAAGTGCTTCAGAATCCGGATTTGGATCCAGATCAAATTTGGAGAGTACTATCCCACACTAATTCTCATCTTGTGTAAAATTTTGTGTACATCGATTTATTAGTTTTCGAGATACGCGTGTGGAAACACAGACACACACACACACACAGACCCGATTGCAAAACCCTCGCAAGGCGTTGGTAAAAAGAGACGAATGGCAATTTCAGGGATCAACTGAACCTAATTCGCAAAGTGTACACCTAATGTGTTAATTTCATTTTGTTATGATTGGTGATGTATAGGTTGTTTTGGAAGTTATGATAGAACAAAATGTTTTCAATAGAATATTTGGCTCAAATTTGCCAAGTTTGCTTTAAAAGTCTAGATAATTATAAATAATGTAGAAATTATAACTTAACCCGAGTACAAACCATAAATGTATAGTGAACAATTTTTTAAATCAGTACTTAACTGCTTCTGTAGGTTAGTTCCATGAGAAGAGAAGCATGTATGATAAACTTGACGGTTGTGAGACTAGATTTGTAAAATCCGACTGAAATCACCCATGTTTTCCAGAATATGCCTATCCTATAAAAAAATTTTCTGAAATTAGTTCACTTTTTCAAGTACTACGATACAGTTGTTAGAGGTTGGGGGTCTCCTTAATTTTGTAATTGCTCTCCCCGAAGTTAAAATCCTAAATATGCCACCAAGTGTCAATATTGTATTCCAATGGGTGTGTAAAGAAGGCTGTGAATGTTCAAAATATTTCTTAATTAGTATCTAAAATTCTTATTATAACCTATTGAGCAAGACTGTATTTGATAGCAGTTATTAAATACGTGTATTTTGTAGTCTGTTCCAAACAGTTGTCTTATAGAAAGTTCAAAGTACAGCAACTACCACCTGTTATCATTTATTAGAGAGATGGCAGTGGAGAATAAGCGTCAAGATTCTAAAACTGAAATTTACGCTGATCTTAACTGAATGTGCACATTGGACCGACCCTGTACTGAAGAGGGAATGTTGACTATAATTCCAAATGTACTACGTGTATCAACATGTAATGTGGCAAGCAATGAAATGAATTGTACAAGTCTGTTGTACATAAAAAATTAGATGTGTTACAAAAGTATTTGTCCATCATACAGTTTGCATATTACATTTGCATAACTTCTAGAACTTCTGAAATACATATTTACAGTTGTTCAGTATCCTTGTGTATTGTATGTGGTACTTACCTTCCCTTATTATGAATTATCACTATGTCGGCAATATAGGGTAAAACAAATAGTTGATAACTCTGACATCAAACACAGAATATGTTGAATGGAACAGTGTAAAAAGTGTGGCATGCACACTTTGACAAACCCTACCCACTACATAGGGTTAATCTTTCACTGAGATTTAAAGTAATTCAGTCAGAAGCTCTTCCAGGCACTTTTTATTATACACCCAATTTTGTTAAGTTGGTTTTATAGTTTTATGTGCATAAAGGGAAAAAATAATTTACTTTACTGTTATAGAGAAAATTATTAAATCTGTTTTTCTTTAAAACCTTCAACAGGTGTTTCATAACAATTACAATACATCATCCATTTGGAGAATGAGCCAAGTTGACTGTAGTAAATATAATAAGTAATCTTTTTAAGACTCGATTTTTTTGTCACTACATTCTTGTGAATAGAAGGACCTAAGTAACTCATCAACCTACTTTCACAATTATCAGTTACAAAAAAACTTTGTGGATAAAAAGAAAGGTACAACTCCTAAACTTGAAACTCTTGTTGCCTTTACTTTTTGAACTAGTCATCAGTTAATTCTGACAAAAGCTCTTTGAAGCAACTATTAACAAATATATCAAATTTAGTTGATATGGATTTTTTACAATTTAAAATATAAAGTAAGAAAGAGATAATTATATGCACAATTATTAATGGCTATATCTCTGCTAAAAGTTTTTCTATGGTTATTAATATAGATGCAGATATATTTGTTGAGTAACAGAAAGTTTGATGAAGTTGAACAGAGATCATTCAGATACTTTTTTTAAAAGATTTTTGATTATGATAAATACAGCTTTGTTTCTGCATGTTAGGCTGCATGGATCCTATGAAGCTCTTAAAGGAGGAACAACATGCGAGGCTATGGAAGACTTCACTGGAGGAGTGACAGAATCTTTTGAGTTGAAGAAAGCCCCTCCTAACATGTTAAAAATTATGCTGAAGGCTTATGAAAGATGGTCACTGATGGGTTGTTCCATAGAGGTAGCTGTAACAAAAACAAAATGTCATATTTTGCTAGATAATAAAACAAACACTCTCCCACAACCAAAATAGAACACTGATACATGTTTATTAGTTTTAATGCTTTTTATATTCTGCGGAATATATATTTTAGCTAAATGACTAGATGTCTTTTTATGTCATAACAGACCCAATTATATATATATTTTTTCATTTCCTTTATCAGCCTAATCAACAAATCACAGAAATGGAACTATCAAATGGTTTAATCTGTGGTCATGCCTATAGTATCACAGCCATTCGCATGGTGAGTTTTTTGCTGTTTTTTTATGTTTGAGCCTTGAACATAAGTTAAATAGTTTATTTTGAATTTTCATGTAACTTTCTAAGAAAGAATGTGTTGTGTTGAAATATGCTTATAGTGTTTTGGTGTTACTTTCCTAATGTCTTGTATTGAAAGACAGTTTTTTGTCTGGGACCTTAGGTGGATAAATCCTGCAAATGGATATAATGTAGTTACACTTACTTGGCTATATGTTGTAGTAAATGTAGTGTTTCTCTTACAACACATTAATAATAATGATAAATTTTACAAATTACATTCTAGTTGACTTACACATTATCAAATTAGGAAAAAAATATAGAAAACTTAAGTAGATGTAAGTTTTTCATTTGGAGCTGTGACAAAGTTTCTCTAATCATAATTGGATAATATGGTAATTATTGCTGCTTGTCAACTATTATTTTTGCTCTCTTAATTTCTTTTAGATTAGCTTGTAAACAGATACATATATATTTCTAAATGTAACTGTGGTAGTTAATAACTTTTAATTCTGAATACATTGAATGTGGCTTAATGTACTATACTTTATATGAAACAGTTGCCAGTGTGCTTGTCCTGTTTAGTACAGAACTATTCTACTCAGTGATTTGAATTTATTTAGTACAAAAATTGACAAAAAAGTCATAATATCAGAAGTTAGCTGAATGTTGTTTCTCTTAAAAAAAGTTTTACTGAGAAGAAGCATATTTGGGTAATTAGAATTGCATGGTACAAGGATGATAGATACATTAATAATATTATGGACATTGTGACCAACCAGCTGTAAGTGTATCACAATCATTTGGGTTTAGTATTGTAAGGACCAAAAGAATTTCAACACATTCATTGTATTGAAGTTAAACTGTCAATGTTAATGAAATACATCCTCATAATTCTTTACTTGCAGTGTGGAACCAGTGCTGGTAAGTTTTGATCAACACTACAAATGTATGTGATAAAATACCATACTACAGAAAATAACACTTACACTTTTTCACAATGATTTTCTTATACTGAAGAGGTTATTATGCTATGGGCAGTTCCTGTTGAGTTGGTTTTGTGTCAGATAGTTTACATTACAGAGTCCCCTTTACTATACTGATCATCCAGATGTCAGGTTCTTGGATCAGTCAAACAACTTATCACATTAATATCATGTGTCCAATTCATAGATTGGGGGGGGGGGTGTACGAGGTTACCGTCCAACCTGCTGAACTTGAGGTGAAGATAGTATGATCCTCTTTCCTACCCCCACCATATGGTTAGATTTTGGATTGTAGTTGACTTGCAGCATATAGTCTGTTACGCCCTAGCTACTCTACATTTAGGGGTACTTCCTTTTACTTTCACCCACATTCCTATCCCACCGTTGTTCTCTCCTGTAGAGATGTGCTCCTTCCAACATGTCATTCCACACTGAGCAAAGATTATACCTGGTATAGATGTGGTATGGTCTCCCATGTATGATCCTCTACATGAGGATATACTAGAGGTAATGTACCATATTGGAAGTTATAATTTTCCTGTACTGAAAATATATTTCCAGTAGATACTTACCACCTCTCACACTTCCCACGCTTCCTCCCCACTGAAAACTGGTGCTTCCATGCAAAAAAAAAGATTTTGTATATAGAGAGCAGCACTGAACGAGATTGTTTGTTTCTTTGAAATTAAGCACACAGCTACAAAATGTACTATCTGTGCTCTGCCCACCATAGGTACTAAAACCTGATTTCTAGCATTGTAAGTTCACATACATACTGCTTTGCCACTGGGGGGCACACTGAACAAGAATAACGATTTATGTGAGAGAAGGTAAGTACCTATTGGAAATGTATTTTCAGTATATGAAAATTATAACTTTCATATAATGGAGAATAACATAAACACAATTTCAAATTCTAGTATTTGTGCAGCCTCTTTCAAATTAGATCACTATAAAAAAATAAATTTCAGACATTATTATTTGTATAAAGAAGAATAGTTTTTAAAATAATTAAATCAGCACAGACAGGTCTAGAAAAACTCAGTTGCATACTCTTACAAAAAGTCTGGTGAGATAATGTGCCATTGACCAAGCACGGCATGTGCAATCCAGAAAATTACTTCAATTCAAGCAATCAACTCTATGTGTGTTAATGGCACGACATTGTGAATACGAAGCTTTGTAAGTCTAACCATGCATCTTGGTTTCCAGACTATTTTAAGGTACTATATGTACAAATTAGAGTAAGCTTCAACATTAATCAATGACAAGATTGTAGAGAAAATAAATAGCTACAGTTGGTGACAAAATTATAGTTTTAAGTAAAATAAATTAATATTCTGCAGACTTAAAATGCAAGGTGGCATCTTTTTTCTACTTCTTATGTTTTACAATAAAATATATGGTATTCAGGTCCACTGATATCTAGCAAGTATGTTTAAAAGTATCTGTAAAATACAGATTCAAAATGATATCTAAATGGTTGGTATCTGGCTGTTGGGTTGACGGGCAAAGTAGAGAGGATTTTAAATTCATGTCCACATAGGACAAGGATAAAGAGAATTAATATTTACCATGCAAAATTTAGACAAAACATTAAAAGTGAGATATACAAAAATCCAATGCTGCATACATCACATGACTATTCCAAATAACATTTATAAGGATAAAAACCTCTAACTCTTACCAATTTGTATAGATATCTGTACCACCCCTCCTCATGGAGGTCAGAGACACAGGGCTAAAATGTTAAGAGTTTATACCTATTGGTATATATTCTGTCTTTACACGAGTAAAAGGATTGGTACATGATTACAACCTTTTGATATTTGGTTAATACATCAAAGTACACGAAAATTTAACAGAATATTTCTGACTAAATGTATATTATAAACTAATTATGGAAAAGTGTAATTCATAGCTGTTCCAGTTATGACACTAAAACTCCAAGGGTAGATGAGAATCAAAACCAATTGTAAGTGTTCTGTCTTATGAAATTAGTTCTCATATACTTTGTACCCTGAAAATAAAGAACTGCATAACAGTTTCTCTTTATTAGTATGCTAAGAAAGATTTTTTTGTCCTAGGTTGAGGTTAACACCCCACGTGTCAATGGAAAGATTCCTCTCCTAAGAATTCGTAACCCATGGGGTAATGAATGTGAATGGAAGGGTCCATGGAGTGACAGGTAAAATGTGATTGTTGGGTTACAGAATACTTTGTAAATGCTGATGCCATCTATTGGTAGATATGTGTTTATTTGGGAACATAAAAAGTAGCTGAATGTATAAGAATACCTGGAAGCTCCATCATTCAGATAACAATTTAAGATGTTGTAAGAGGATCGTTTTATCAGATAATACTAAAAAGATAATAACCATCTCAGAAGAAAATAGAAACATCTTGGAATTGATAAATTTAATGAATTGCATACCAAATCTGTTGTGGTTAAGAACATTCTTATGATATGTTTTTTATTAATTATTTATTTCTAGAAAATAAATTATCTCTTTTATTAAAAAGTAGTGTTTTGTTAATAATATTTTTCATCATTACCAAAATTTAGGTATATATGATTGAGTTTTTTAAGTGTTAGAGTGATATTTAATGAAGCATTCAATAAATGATTAACATTTGCTTGCAGTAAATATTTGTAATTATTTCTCCTTTTTACTGCAACATTTCATTTTTATGACTTATTCTTTGTCAGGTATGCTCAGCTATATACTTGCAACCATTGGATGATATTTCTTATCATCAGTACTTGTTACATCTAATTTTAGAATATAAGATACCAAGAAATTTATCCCAGATTTTGCACTTTGATTTTTTCATGCATATAGTAAAAATAATATCCCTCCATGTAGACCAGCTCTCACCACACAACACAGGAAATCTTGGTCTGAAAATACACTTTTATGTGTATGTCTGAATTTAAGAATATTTTTTATGAACATTGTCACTTATAGTTATTATTGTTGCTATTTATTATTATAATGCTTATATTTGAAGTTGCTTATTTTTAAAAGCATTGGAAACTATTGAAATAATAAATGTACTTGTAAAAATAATAGTGAGAATTGTTCTCAGAGGAAAGACTACTTAGAAATTGTTTGAATAAAGGTTGCTGCAGATAATATGTCATTAATGTCATAGACTCAAGAAACGAAAGAATTTGGAAAATAGTAGTGAAAAAAATCAACAAGAAATAGCTACCTTACATTCACTCCAATTTTTATATTGTGGCCTAATATTGCCCATATTTTAATAATAAACGTGTTTGGAAGTCCCTAGTTTTGAATAGTTACTTTGTTGTAGACAGTTCTATTCAGAGCATAATTCTTTCAATTAAACCACTCCTATAAATTCAGAAAAAGTTAGACATAATGAACTTTTGTCAAATGAATTGATAAACAAGTGAGAAAAAAAATTAATATCTGAGTAAGAATAATTTTTTTATAGTGATCTATTATCAATTTTTTATAGTAATATTTTTCTCAGCTAATAAAAACGCCCATTTTATACAACATATATCAAGTTGTTAAGTTTAATATTCCCTTTATGTTGTTAACTGTAGTAGACGATGATGATGCCTTCTTTCGTAGGTCTCCAGAGTGGACAATGGTTAGTGAAAATGAGAGGAAGGAGTTAGGACTTACATTTGATCATGATGGAGAATTCTGGTAAGTAATAATACCTGTAAGCATATAATGGTGTATGTGTTTTTATTTCTATTTTCTGTGGTTGATATTTGATCCTATTATGTGCATAAATTACATCAGTATTAACTTTTCTTTTCTGCAGAAATGAAAAGGTAATAAGTTTAAATATCATATTGGTTTTAATGAATTTATGTAGGATTATATGTACTGTGTCTAGATATTATTCTGAATATGAGAAGCACAGAAGGATCAGTTCTTGTTCTCTAATACCACATATTTTCATCTCTTTTATTTACCATGTTAAGGATGTCATTCAAAGACTTTCTACAGAATTTTACACGTCTGGAGATATGTAACCTTCACCCTGACTCATTAACTGATGATCCCTTGACTAAAGTGTCCAAGAAAAAGTGGGATACTCACGTGTTTGAAGGAGGCTGGGTCCGAGGTGTATCAGCTGGAGGATGCAGAAACTTCTTGGGTGAGTAAGGTGTACAAAAAAGTATAAAATGAAACCCCAAAGTGAATGTTTTGTTCAGATTATTATAATTAGTTCATAGTCTAAGCTATTTTAGCTTGAAACATAAAGGCTATGTCACATACAGTGTTTCATATATCATCTGATGTTAGTTCACACACAGTACTTATTCACACCTATGTGAAAATGCAGCTTCTGAAAAAATAAAGAAAAAGCACCACCATAGAAATAGATCTTTCTTTCATTATCACATTGAGATCCTACATACTTGTGGAATACGTATAGCTCAATGATAATGATTCTTAGAGAATATATGTTAAATGAAAATATTTAGTGACACAGTTAATTTAGTATTTTGAATAATGTTAGATAACAACAATAGAAAATTAATTAAGCCAAGCTAATGACAGTTTTTAACCTACTACAGATACATTTTGGATTAATCCACAATACAACATCACTCTTGAAGATGTGGATGATGATGATGATGATGAAACTTGCACAATGATAGTGGCTTTGATGCAGAAAAATCGTAGATGTAAGAAAAAGATGGGATTAGATTGCCTTACTATTGGATTTTCAATCTACCATGTATGTATATGAAGTTTAGAATTTTTATTACTTCATAGTTTTTAGAAGTTTGCAGGATGTTTTAAACTAGACAATTACAAACAATTCTTCTCAGAAGATAATTCGCTCCTCACACAGATTAGCTATCTTGCTCAGCACGTCTGCCTAAGAGATTTGTATGCCACTATCCTTGAGGCAACTCCCACCTAATTTCATGTGATTGTACGTGAATTGCACCACTGTATTATGATGTCTTTAAGGGACAAAAGTCCTCCATTAATAGGAGGGTGATACACATCCATGTGCACTAACACCCTAAATGCACTTGCACTCCAAATATTCATTCATTTATTCAGAATTGTATTGTACATACATGTAAAAATTTCTCATTTGTGTTAAATTTATTGAGATTTGCATCGTTAATGAAACTTTGATTTTTCTTTTCTTTAGCTTTTGTTTCAAAAGGTTAAATTTTTTATCAAGATTTCTCAAATGATAGTGATTTATACTTAGCCCTGAGTGTGGGATGTTGTTCACAATTAGGCCTTATTTCTTCTGTGAATTTGGAACGTATTGTAGATTACCACATGCTTAATGTGCCTTTTACTCCTGCCTCGTTGGCCGAATTTTGTTCTCCATAGTCGGGAATGATGTATTAGACTATGACCTTCAACTGATTGGCTTTGGGTAGTACTTTACTATTCGTGAAATGACTTTAACCATTCAATTTCTTTCTGGATTTCATTCTCATTTGCCTGTGTTCATTATTATTTTTTGTTTTCTCACTTTCTGATCCACAATTCATGGGTTTACCTTGTGATTTCTCCTTGCTTGTTATTAGGTTTTATACTTTACCTAATTTCTCACATCCAAATGCATCCCACTCATGTTTGTGACTCCTTTTGTCTTTATTAGTAGACATTCTTCCCTTCCTTTTTCCAATTCCCTGTCATTGGTATATATTTAGGCAGCTTGGGGATCAAGTCCTTACCCTCCATTTCACTTTCTATTTCTCCATTTTTGCATTTTCCTTCTTTTTTCTCTCTACCTTTCTGTATTTCCTCTGCTACCTTCACCTTATTAATGCTTCTAGTAGCTTCTGTAGACATTTGTTCAATTCTCTGTTTAGCCTCTTCCACTTTTTCTGCACTATCCCTCTGTACTTTGTTCCCCTGCTGTCATGTCTCATTGGGCTGTGTTACATTCCACTTTATTGTACCCTTTCTTTCTTCTTGTTTATTTATTATTTGTCTGGCTCTTTTTCATTACCCAGATATCTTCATTGGTGTTCCTTTCCCCATGGTGATCTGGTCTAATGTCCTCGTTATTTTCCCAGATTTTTTCCTCTTTCTTGCCTAACCTTACCCTTTGCTCCTAATCCTCATGGCCCGGCATGGCCAGGTGGTTAGGGCGCTCGACTCGCAGTCTGTGGGTCGCGGGTTCGAATCCCCGTCACACCAAACATGCTCGCCCTTTCAGCTGTGGGGGCATTATAATGTGACGGTTAATCCCACTATGCGTTGGTAAAAGAGTAGCCCAAGAGTTGGCGGTGGGTGGTGATGACTAGCTGCCTTCCCTCTAGTCTTACACTGCTAAATTAGGAACAGCTAGCGCAGATAGCCCTCGTGTAGCTTTGCATGAAATTCAAAAACAAACAAACAAACCTACTACTCATATAGATCAGTCTCCTTCTTTCCTTTCCATTCCAGGCCTTCCTCTTTTTTCTCATCTTCCCTTTATGAGAAGAATTATTTGTCACTCTTCTTGTGACTGTCACATACATACACTTCTGTGGTTATCTTTCTCTTCTTCTGCTGTTGGTCTCAATTTCTGCCACCAGTCATTTTCCATTTCCCCACATTAGTCTATTTCCTCCCTCCTTTTCTCTTTCCTTTTCTCCTCCCTCTGACCTTATCTATGGTCTTTTTCACTCAATCTACAGTTGGTCATGGTCTATGTGTCAGACACCTTTCTACACATTTCTCTCGCCCCATCCTCCCTTTGTTTTCTCTGTTCTGCCTGTTTGTTTTGTCTTTCCATTCCTTGCTATTCCCTTTGACCTAGTTTCAGTTCCTCTTGTATTCTTTGGTATTATGAGGGCCTTTGCTTGCCATATTCATGAACCAGGGCTGGTCACCAGGTTTTACACTTCTTATTCTCTCCCTGCATGAGTGGTTCTTTTGCTTTTGAGAACACTGGCTTCCCTAGAACCACTTATTCTTATGGGGCATGCCCTCATGTATCTCCTACAGTGCACCTTGTGAACCCAAGGTTTTTTTCTTGAGTCCTTTGTCCTTTTTTATAAGCTTCTCCTCAAGTATTTGTCAATGACTGGACCTTCCCCATACAGACTGCAACTCAACAACTGGGTGCTAGAATAGGAGTACCAATATGGTGAGAAGTGGACAGTGGTGTAGGCCATCCCTCACATAAATCAGATATGTCACTAATGCCATCCATTACCTCCTCTTGCAACCTGAATCTATTCAGTGGAGTGAGATGAGCACACACTAAATGATTCTGCCCTTCTCCTGCAATTGGAGTCTGTCCAGTAGAGTTGAGGTGAGTATACACACTAAATGACTGTGCCCTCTTCCTGCAGCCAGAGTCTGTCCAGTTGAGATGTGCATGCAATCAATATTGACCAGTAATGCATCTTAAAGTGTCCTCCTATTGCAGAAAGAATCTATCCCATAGAATCTGTTCAGTTGATTAGAGGTGAGCACACACTATTCACAACCAATATATCTATGTCTCACATATTCTCCTTCTGTAGCCAATGTCTATACTGTAGAGTCGAGATAACCACAATCTATATCGGTCCAGACTACATACCTAATGTGCCCTCTTCTCACAGCTGGTGTAAATCCTGTAGAATCTGACATTAGAATTGAGGTGTACACGAGTATCCATAATACATAAAAATATGCCCTTCTCCCACAGCTAGAGTCAGTCCTGTAGAGTGTGATGATTGAGTTGAAGTGAGCATGAATACATATCACATGTGAACTTCTCTCACAGCTATTGTGCCCCTTGGTGGGAGAGCATTAAGTCTATGGTCTTACAATACTAAATTCTGGGGTTTGATTCCCTGTGGTCGACAAAGGAGATAGCCCAATGTGGAAGTGAGTATCTATCAGAAATTCATTTTCAGCTAAGGAAAATGTTAACATTAACAGTATAAACTGCTTAGTTATCGTAATGTTATTAATATTAAAATCTTTAATTTTGGAAGTCTTGTGTTGTGAAAAACCTTTTGTGTGGATGAAGTATGATAATATTAAACCATATTATCCAGTATTAATTAAGTAAGCTGAATTTTTGTTAGGTCTAAATTGTAGTCACTAATTGCATTGTATAATTTCAGCAAGATGTATTTCCAGTATTCTAAACTATTTGAAAATGATTCTTAAAAGTAATCATTTTTGTTTCAAGAAGTGGTAGAAACAATGAGAAGATGAATTATTGAAGAATTCAGAGGTGATCTGTTTACTGATAGCAATTTATCAGTAGGTAGTAATATTTTTTGTCAGATGATAGAATCTATTTTATTGGTCAGTTTTGTCAGTGTATGTGTATCAAAGAGTTAGGATATCTTTTTAATGTTAGCAACATTGCTAAATATTTGATGTTAATGATATTGCAGTTTCACTGGGATGAATCAAATGCTTTTAAATCTTGGAAATAATGTAGATATTTAGTGACAGTTGAATTGAAATAAAAACACAATGACTTGCATTACTTGTGTTTTGTTTAAATGCACTATATACATTTATTCTTTAAACATGAGTTTTTGTTATTAATATGTCTAGTTGAAAAATGCAGAAAGCCTTCCTAAACCATTAGCCAAAGACTTTTTTAAGTACAATGCATCTGTTGCCAAATCTCCATCTTTCATTAACCTTCGAGAAGTCAATGCCCGGTTCAAGCTCTCCCCTGGTACCTACTGTATTATTCCCTCAACATTTGACCCAGGAGAAGAAGGAGATTTCATTCTTAGAGTCTTCACAGAAAAAGAAAACAAAATGAGGTATTATCTTGTACTGAAAAAAAATGCTGAGTAATTATAATTATTATCCCTAAAGAAGTCAATGATTTGTATGTCTAACAGTTCACTGTTGGTTTACATATCATCATTACTGGTATCACTAGTCATTACCTAAAGATTCTAACAGTCATACTGAAATAGCTGTATGCATTACTTTCATACATGTTAACTTTTTTCTAAACAATAGGCTTAAATTATTATTTAAATATTCTTAAATTTAGCCTATGTTAGATGTAAGAAGTATATTACTTTGGAAAATCATAATACATGTTAATATTTTTAAAGTTCAAGTTTTAAAGAGAGCAAAAATACAGCTTAACTATTGACAGAATTAACAAACATTTGTTTGATTTATAGTTCTCTCTTTGGTTTCATGTGAAATAAACTCCATTGATCTTGAGTAGGCACTTTTATAAAACCTCCAAAATTGAAACAAGATTGAATTGAAAACTATAGTACCCCATTTATAAAATATTTTAGAATTTATTAACGTAATAATATTTTTGTTTAATAAAGAATACAATTGTTCAGTAGAACAATAATTTTTGATTTTAATCATTTTTATAAACATTGTTGTAAACTATATTCTTAATATTTTAATTTAGATATTTGTTTGCTAGAGGGAGCTAATTATGATGATAAATCAATATTCCAGAAAGTTCATGAAAGTTAAGGTCTCTCTAGAATCTAGTAATTTTGGGCAGTATGTAGGAAAAAGGAAACAATATAAATACGAGACTTAGTGAAGCAGTTGGTTATTGAATTATTGAGAATTCAATGAGTGATTCAGTTCAATGTTAACGGTGAGAGTTATAGTTTATTAGCATGAAAATTCTATAAGTAAGCTTATTTTTAAGTTAAGTATAGAGAGCATTAGTGTTATAGTTTTTATTGAAGTGTTGTTTGTGAACTAAGACCTAAACTTGTAGTGTCAACCTGAACAAAGCCTGTAGCAAACCTTATTGAAGAAATATGTTAAATTTTTATTGTTACATGGACTGAACTTGGCATTATTTTATCAAATAATGCAAAGAAGAATCTGCCCAATAATAGAACATACTACAAAAAATTGTTAAGTTTGTATTTTTGATAACTAAGTGAGTTGTTATTCAATAGCTCATCAATTCAATGAAAATTTTGCAATAACTAAGAAATATTTTTTAACTACAATAGATAAATCAGGACAACTTTGGAAATTAGTCATTCTCTGTAGATTAAAAACTTTTCTGTTCATTGCTGTCTTATGCAAACCATGTTTTTAACCTTTAATAATCTTATTTCATGGATTTGTAACATCTAGAAATACATATATGTACAATTTTGTATATTTTTTAATGAATAAATGGACAAAATTATTATTGAAGAAAGGATCAAGACAGATTTTATATGAGTAAGATAGAAATCTGTAGATTAAGAGAGACTTAACTTTCATTGTTTTGTGATGAATTGAAGTGAAATGAATTAACTGTTGGGCCACACCAGATAGGTATGTTTTATAACTGGAAATTCGTTCAAGATACTGATTATGGAGTAATGCTAGAACTCTTCCTTAACTGAGTCAATGTTAAACAAAATCCTGAGACTGGATACAAGTGTAAAACAAATTATGTTAAATGTGAGACATAAACACAGTGAGCATACTTGCAGTTTACTTATGTCAGACCATCTCTTCTACTTGATGTTCTCAGGTTAAGATAATCTACCAGACTGCCAAATCCAAGCTTTGATTCAAAATAAACCCAAAATGCACTACCACATGACTCATCATTCTCATTATACATATAAAAGAGACTGTAACCTCAAGATATAGATGTCACCTGAACAACCATTGAAGAACATTGCTTTTGACAGCCTTACACTAGGTTGTATAAAGCAATGTTCTCCACAGGCAATAACAGGTATTACCTACTTTGAGATCAAACAAAGGAAACTTGAAACAAGGTCAACTTAACAGTTTTCTCAACCATGTGCTGTGTGAAACCTGCACATATTCAGAATAAAGAATAAATTCAGAATAAATATCATAAGACTACAAGAGGATAGAAACACATGATATATTCATATAGCACAGTTCCATACCCTGTTATGTTTGTTCTATTCATAGTTTTTTCCCCATTAATTTATACAACCTAATGAATTATTCTCACGTTACAGCGAGTATGATGAGAAAATAGAATTGCTGAAACCAGATGATGAGGTAGGTTATGCATTACTTGTTGTAAGGTCTTTTTTCATTGATATGTAATTGAGTTAATATTTGAAATACTTTAAGATCTGTCTTTACCATTTTATAAAAATGTTTTCTTAAAGTCAAACTTTGATTACTTTCTTAAGTATTCATAAAATTTAGCCAAGGAAGTGGGATTTTCTGTTAGATTTATTAAAATGTTGAACCAAGCAAATGTCTAGGTTTTTCAGTAAACAAATATTTATGGAGTAAGCTTTGATTAATTTAATTGCATAAACTTTCTTGTGTGTTTCTTTTTTTGGCCTTAAAACGGCATATTGGAACAAGAGGACACAAGGAAAATTTGAAATGCATGTGAATGATTATATAATTAAATTGCAGTTTTGAAAGCTTTTAAAATAGTAGTAAACTTTTATAAAGATATTCAAGAGATTAAAGTACTAGATTCAGGTAGAAGAGAAGAATGTTTCTCAAAATATATTTTATTTTTTAAAAGTAATAAAGTTTATTATGTTTTGTTTTCCATAATTCCACTATACATGTGTATGTGTTTGTTTTTCACCTGTAGTATGATTTTTTTGGTTGAGCTCTTCATCTACACATTGTTTGCTTTCTTTTAGTTGTTTGTGTAATTTTACATGAATATCTATTTTCATATCAGTAGTCAGTTTCTCATTTAATTCCAATGTTTTACAAAAAGAAATATTAAACTTCGATTCAGTATTATATATATATATTTATCTTAAGTTAATATAAAGATAGGAAAGGTAATAAAAATAGTAGCATGACTGAAAACATATTGTTGTAATATTTATGAAGTAGAATTTATTAAATAATGTTTCAAATCTAAAATCATTATTCATTCATACAAATATACACAACATTGTGGGAAATATAAGATTGTGTATTAACCATTGAATTTTGAAGGTTTTTCTTCACAAAAATTCCAAATTTTTTTAGATACTGTTACATTTTACAAATATTTAAATGAAAAGATTTGAAAAACATAGTACTGGAGTTATATTTGAGTGGTCTCTATATAAATAAATATTATTGTACTAAAGCCATATTAGTAAAATTAACATACATCATACTTGATAAAATTGGTGTTGTGAATCCAAATATACTTACCAAATATAAATCTATAAAATTTTGAACTACGCCAATAGCACAATTACTCTGGTCTGTAATGATATTTGTTTGTGCAATAGATGTTTTAAAGTATAAAGTATGTCTTTTTTTGTTGGTAAGTGTTGAAGTTTGTAGTAATATATTGTTTACTGGTGTTTCCTCATTGTGCATGTATAATATTAACTGTGTTCAATGTGTTGTTTCCCTGTTCCAACTTAGCCCAAGGCACCAGCTAAGCCTAAACACAGCATGTCAAAATTGCATGTAAGCATGCTTACTGTTTGGTTATGTTTTTATTTGCAATCTATGTCAGTTAACTTTCTGTTGCATGTTTTGTAAGCTTTTTTTTTAGTTATTAAATTAAAAAACACCATGTGATGAAAAGAATGGGATTATTTTAGGTACTTAATTATACTTTAATTTCATTGCTTTAAGGAATGGTTTAAATCAACGACAATAATTTTTTTAAACTGTAAAAGGATGTATAAAATCAAATACCCCTTTTTTATTTTATTAACTGT
Source organism: Limulus polyphemus (assembly GCF_000517525.1). Classification (NCBI taxonomy): domain Eukaryota; kingdom Metazoa; phylum Arthropoda; class Merostomata; order Xiphosura; family Limulidae; genus Limulus; species Limulus polyphemus. The sequence continues at coordinate 127,617 of NW_013666130.1, forward strand.
TAGACCTTACAAAATCACTATGCATTTAAGATGGGTGCTCAGTGACTTAATCTGCAAAAACAATTTTGTCATTAATAAATATCTAAAATGAGGCTTAATAAACCTGAACTCTGATAGTTAGTCACAAACCAATCAATTTTAAATGTATAATTACTATGTGTCACTTTAAGTATTTCTGTTTTATAAATCTTGTTAAAATGTTGGTATTCTCCATTCAAAGTTCATGCTTTTCTTCTTTAATAAAATCTTATAGAAATTTCAGTTACGTGAAATAGGTGGACATTCATGCACCATAAATCTATGATAAATTTTGTGGAAACTTGAAGAATCAGCTGAATTGTTTGCAGAATATATATTTTGTCTATATTTTTTAACTTTTATTGTTTTAATTTTAACTTTTCAAGTATTTTAACATTGATAATAAATACCAATGACCTTCTTAAAAACAATAATTTATGTATAAGGTCATTTTGTTAAAATATCTGTGTATATGTCAGGTACAAGTAAAAGAATCACAAGAAGAGAAAGATAAGGATTCACAAATAAAGGACTTTTTTTCACGAATTGCTGGAGAAGATTTGGAAATTGATTGTTATGAACTCCAAGAAATTTTGAACTTTGCTCTAAGAAAAGGCAAGTCAGTTTGGACAAATGTTTTGTTATTTTTTATAATTATGTGAAACATATAATATAAAGTTACTTTGTGAGTCATAATTAATTGTATGGATAAAATGTTCTTTAACTATAAACAATGGCAAATCAATAAACTCTTATAATATTACTCTTTAATCAGCCTAAATTGAATTGTAACTTAAGATGTTATTTGATTGAACTTCCTATCTGTTTGATTAAAGTTTATTTAATTGTTCATTGCTCAGCAGTAAACTTGAAGCCTCATTAATGCTAGAAACTAGGTTTTGATACCTGTGGTGGGAACAGCACAGATAGCCCATTGTGTAACTTTGTGCTTAACAGCAAACAAACAAAACAATAACATAAAAATAAATAAGAGAAATAAACATAACTATTACTATTGTGAATTACCATACAGATATTTTTAATTCAACTGAAAAAAATTAATTTTCCTAAACAACTTTGTTATAATTCTCTAAGTCATTATACCATTTAGATAGTTAGCTAGATTTCATAATTTTCTTCCATTGATATTGCTTTCTCTAAAGTTTGATGCATTTTTCTAGTAAGAAAAAAACAGTTATGAGATGTTATGTCTACTATCTTTTTTAATACATTATTTTCTGACAAAAATGTATTTATAAAGTTTTGCAGAAAATTTTCTGATCACCAGAAATAATTAAGCTTATACCAATAGTCAATGTTTCCATTTGGTTTGATTAATTTGTTTTTATTTGTTTTGTTCCAAAATGAATACATTTCTAGTATAAATAAATTTTCATCAATTAAGAATGTTAACCTGTTTATAACCATCATGTTTGATTGTAGTTGTTAATATATAATGTTTGAATTTCTTGAAAACCATTCAATGTCGTCGTTCTGGAACAAAATCCTCAGACAAGGGTAAGAAACCTAAATAATTACTGATGTCTGATATGTCTAAAGATACACTCTTACAAAGGGATTTTGCATACTTCTCCATAGGCATGTGAGGTTTTGGTATATGTCTTTGATTGTAGTTGTTAGTATATAATGTTTGAATTTCTTGAAAACCATTTAATGTCGTTGTTCTGGAACAAAATCCTCAGACAAGGGTAAGAAATCTAAACAATTATTAAAGTCTGATGTTAGATATGTTTAAAGGTACATTCTGATAATGGGATTTTACATATTTTTCCATAGGCATGTGAGGTTTTGGTATTTGTTTAAATAACTTTTTTTTTGCAAATTTTTTAATTGCATGGTTTGTGGGTGTGATATGTAGTGGCTGGCAAAGGTTGAAGCAGTAATTTTTTTATTGTAAGAAACATTATTAGGGTTGATTTTTCTTTGTTTATTACAGATATTACAGAAAAGCAACATAAATTAAATTATAGAATTCAAGATCACCAACTGTTAGTAATAAGTATTTTTTTAGTTTGTGAATAACAGGAAATGGTGAATTTCAATTGTTAATAGAATATAAAATATATTATTTCAGTATGAAATCACAAAAAAATTTACTTCTGTGCAATTAGTGTGTATTATTAATCCTATCTATCAAACCAAATGATAAGGGTACAGAGACATTTACTAAACATCTTTTTAAAATGACTACAGTTGTTTCAAATGAGAAGCTCAACTACTTATTTTACAGAATTCAACTTTGATGGGTTTTCTGTGGATGTCTGTCGAAGCATGATAGCTATGATGGATGTATCCTTTTCATTGAAAGTTCTATTTAATTTTGATTGAGTAAAATGTATTTCTATTTTCACAATAATATTCTTAATTAGGTGAGAAAAGTGAAAACAGTAGTTATTTAGATACCAATATTTTATAACAATTATTTAGAAATCCTTTTTTGTAGCATAATTTTGTCATAAAAAAATGTGTTTTGTAAACTGTCCATTCTAGGTAACAGTAATATGTCATTTATATTGGTCGGTATTTATATTACTTTAGCTACAATTCTGTTAGTTATTTTAAGTATTTAGTTTGCTCCCATGTATTATATGTGGAATAATATTTTATTCTTTTTGTCAACAAAACACAGATAATGGTTTTTAAGCAATACTTATCAACACACTGACTATTTTCATAGACCATGACTTTGGGGACATTCTTGAGAGAGTTATTAAATTTCTTTGTAAAACAACTTTGTAGGAAAATAAGTTTAATTCACTACATTGTAAATTAAACTTAGTATCTTGTTAACATCTAAGTGGAATCCCAAAAATTCCTCATAGTGCATGTTTACTTTGAAATATTTACCATACATTATTTGGAACAGCGATGAAAGATAACAATCTCAACAGTGTTTTGTTTTTTTCTTATTACAAGTTACAGCTTTTACAATAAGGAAGAATATTTTTAAACAGGAACAAAGTTTTGATCACTCATATAGTCATTCTCAAGTACACAAGTTTTAACAGTAAAGAAGGTTTTTGTATTTAAATCAACATTCAACAATCTAACAGTGCTCTTAAATGTTCATATCATTTTGTGTGAATTGACAGGTTATATTCATGTGCTAGTCAGAACCTTAATGTAACAACTAGATTCATTTTCACTCCTGGAATGAAAATGAAAGTTTTAAGAAAATTTTATAATGAACCCACTCCACCAAGAAACAGTTACAAAATACAATGTAACAATTGCCCAGCCTTTTTGACATAGGTGAAACTGGACATAAATTGAACATCAGGTTAAAAGAACACCAAAAATCCCTTTCCAAAGTCAATGAACATATACGAATAAAAACAACCACAATTTTTCTGAACATAATATCATCATATCAAAACATGAACTTGACATTAACAGAAGAAAATTCAGAGAAATTTTATTAATAAAACCCAACAGTCCCACAATTAACAAGTACCTAGGCACATCTGTATGTTTTTGATCATTATTTCCATAGACATTCCTAATTTTATGCAAATCTTTCACACAAAATATTCCACATATTCATATTTATTCACTTTTTTTGTTTTTACTGTTTAGCTATAAATACATAATCTGTCAATTCCTACAAATTGATATGCACATACATAAGTAACCACAATCGATTTTCTAACTTAAGTACATTGTTAGATTGTTGATTTACATACAAAAACCTTGTTTAAACCTGTTTACTTCAGAATGATCCAACCAGTTATTGAAATGTCATACCTGTTTTAAAAAATATTCTTCCTTACTGTAAAAGCTGTAACTTCTAATAAAAAATGCATATAATCAGTAAATAATCCGAAAACAAAACTACTATTATTAACAAGTGTTTAAAAATAAGATTAAAGAACAACTAGAAACTTTTTTAGGAATTTTTCCCACTTTCTATGCTGCTCTGAGTTGACTGACTTCTAAGTAGAAGTAGAGTAACAGGTTTTGTTGTTAAGCCAATAATTGACATTTCCTTGTTCCATTGAAAATCTTTTCTATGATGTAAGTACATATGTATGGTTGGTTGTGATTACATAATACAATAAAAAGACCACAAAGTTAAAGATGTTCTCATAAGATACTACATATATATATATATATATATAGACTAGTTATGTAACAGCCTAAAATGAACACACTGTCACAGTCAGTGTTCAGCAACAAAAACAATTTACTCACAATAACAACACTTAGAAATAAATTCAACACTTACCAAAACACAGTTAATAAACAAGTGCCTGGCCAGGACTTCAGACCAATATTAATAAACAATTTATCCATAAATATGAATAAATCAATCAACCATAATGGAATCAGGAAAAAGAACCAGCAAGAAAAAACCTAATTTAAAAAAATACAGCAAACACAATATTCATCAATAACAATATCCTACAATAACTATCTTGTGATTCGTTCTCTCTCTCTTAGTGACACTTGTGGCAGGGTATTTATTCAGAGTAGGTTGCGAGAGTAGAACCTCATGTGATCAAAAATTTACATACTCTTCTGCTACATTAATAGTATCAGTATGTCACCACTAGGGAAGCTGGTGTCAGTTTCATCATATACACATATATTTACTCAAAATACAAATGATTAACTAGAAGGTGAGTTAGTGTTTTAATGCAACTTAAAATTCACAGATATGCTCAACTATAGAAGGAAATAATAAATGAGTGGTAAACACAACCATAATCTTAAAAAAAAAAATAGAATTTGCTATCTCGCATTCCTTCCCCCTTAAAAACGAAGTGATGACACTAAACAGTTTGTACAAAATATCCCACTTTTAGTATACTTACTTTTAACTCCCTCTTTATACTGACATTATGAATCCTTTACAGTTTAAAGTACAGATATCTTATGAGAAAAATACAATTCATGTTTTTGAATCTTCAGTTAGATCTTCTATAACCTGCAGCTCTGGTTTGGCTTACCGAAAGTTTAACACTTTGAAGATCACCTAACTACGATAATTAACTCTGTGATGTTGTCACAATGTCCTTTAAGGAGGAGATAGAGGTAAGTCATCAGCAGGATCACTTGAAGGGTGAGAAGTGGACACACCAGTAGAAGACCTTTTTCTTGTGGAGAATGGCCATCAAGTCTTCTGTAGTCAACATTTTCGTTTTGCTGCAACTGCCTAGGATGGTTACTATCTTCACTGTCGAGAGAATTGCCACTGGGGAAATATATATATATATATATATTTCTTTATATTAGAGATATGAAATTGTCCTATAACTGCACTTGATCCAGGATCTTTTAACTCATACACTAATGGAGTAACACACTTCGTAATATCAAAAAGTCCATTCCACCTGGGACAAATTTTGCAGTAAAATGAACAAGCCGTAACAATCAGGGTTCAACAACGATAAAAAAATTTATTCACAATAACAACACTTGGAAATAAATTCAACACTTACCAAAACATAGTTAATAAACAAGTATCTGGCCAGGACTTCACACCAATATTAATAAACAATTTATTATAAGTATTAATAAATCACTAATAATGGAATCATGAAAAAGAACCAGAAAGATAAAACCTAATTTAAAAAATAAACCTAGCAAATTCAATATTCTAACAATACCTTTCAATATCAATATTGAGTGACAAACAATTACTATCCATCAATAACTATCTCATAACTTTCCTTCACTTAGTGAAGCTTCTGACAGGGTATTTATTCATAGAGTAGGTCACGAGAGTATAACCTCATGTGGTCATAAATTTACACGTTCTTCTGCTACCTTAATAGTATCTGTACGTCACCACTAGGGAAGCTAGTATCAGTTTCATCATATATATATTTACTCAAAATACAAATGATTATGTAGAATGTGAGTTAGCATTTTAATGCAACTAAAATTTTTTAGATAAGCTAAACGATACAAGGAAATAATAAATGAACGATAAACACAATCATAGTTAGAAATTTGAAAATTCCATAAAACACAAAACATGGCTTTAAAACCTTAGTTTTTTCATCTATTTTCCATCTACACTACAAAATACTTAGAAGAAAAAATGAATTGAAGTGTTTTCCTGATTAATACCTGGTAAAATTGTTTTTTACTTATATGAACCATAGGTATCAAATTCTTAATTTAGAAATACAATTTAAGAATTTTCATCAAAATGTTTTTCTTCTATTACCATTAACTTAACTGACAACTCAGGTTGATCGCTCTGGGAAACTTGGACTGGAGGAATTTAAAAACCTATGGATGGATGTCCGTATGTGGAAGGTAAATGTTGAAAAATACTATTGAATTACTCATGATATCAGGAAGACTTGAAATACACTAAGTCTAAAAATTAGCACTAATTTAGTTTTGAAGAATAAGTATTATAGAAATTATGTTCTTGCAAGCATCCGATATAATATGATTTTTATTATGTTAATATTTATTTGTATAGGTAAATGGGTAGACATTAACCCTGTTTTATGTAGTTGCATTTTATTTGATTTAGTTTCATTTATTTTGTATGTTTTTTAATAATTTACAGGACTGACAGTTATTATTTTAGCAATATATTATTGATATCACTTTGTTAATTTTCTTTTCCTCTTCCATTTGTCTACACGTAACAATAATCTTGCAACACAAATAATTTTTCTCACGTGTTGTTACACGAAATAAGTTTCAGTTTTGTATTCTGTAAACTGTTTCATGTTAAAATGGAAAGTCACTCTTGAGGAAATTTTATAAATGAAGTACATGTTAATTGGATTCAAGTTTCGTTTTTGTGGTCGTCATTCACTTATATGTAAAATATCTTGTTCTACACCTACCTATTTTGAATTATACATAATATATTTGTATAATGCAGAAAAAAATTGTCAAGTAAAAACTAACATCAAGTAGGATTCAATGAAAATCCTTGCATAATTTACTATTGCTCTAATTACCTTATGTTCAATATTATAAAATTGAAAGTATAACAAAACTTGTATTATTGTGAGGGAAAATAATTAATTGTTGCCTTTAATATAAAAAATTTGGTGGATATATTGTAACCACCTACTATGTATATACTTTAATTTGATTAAATGTGTATATACTTATGTGTATGTATGAGCAACATAGAACTTTCATTTTCATTCATTGTGTAGGATGCAATATTTTGATAGAAAAGTAGCAATATAAAATATATAATGATCAGCAGTGTAAAACAAAATCATCACATTCCTTTCCCCAGCTTTATATTTTTAAGGTCATGTAGCTTGCATTAGAAGTCATGATTTATTGACTTATTTAAAACTTTTCAAATGATACAAGTGTTAAATCTCTACTCACAAGTTTTATTAATATAGTAAGTAAAATTTCCCAGTACACTTTTTAAGTGTTTTACTTTTTTTGTAGTAAAATGTTTAGAGAGTTAAATTTGCAAAGTTTCACATATTTTGTAAGAGCTGTGTCATATAACATTTTCACATAGATGAAAAATTATCTTTTTATTAGAATGTTTTCAAAAACTATGACAAAGATGGCTCTGGGTTTCTCAACACCATGGAGCTAAGAATGGCCCTGAACTCAGCTGGTAAGCTTTGCCAATAGAGTTTGCTCCATTTTTACAGGAATCATTAAATTCTTGAAGATGTATAAATGTCAGCTATTATATATATAGAATTATATGAATTTCCACACAAAAGTAATTTTGTCAAATTAAATAATATTCTATGGAAATATATGTTATTTCAATGTCATCTTTAAAACAGTATAACTTTTTTTTAGGGTATCGTGTAAACTTTCACATTCTCAGAGCATTGGTCATCAGATATGGAAAAAATGAAAAGATCAGTTTTGATGACTTCATTATGTGTGCTGTTAAGCTTAAAACAATGATTGGTAAGTTATTCTTATTTAACGATAATTTGTTATCAAAAGTAAGCTAATTAGATGAGAGCATAAAAGTAGATGTACATCAATGAAGCTGGTCCTAAATAATAAACTTACCAAACTATATTGTAAATCAGTTTATAAGAAAACAAAAAGCCTATAATGACAAAAGTTCTTTGAATCATTAGGCAGATATCCTCACTGCTAGAAATATTTTAGCCCTGATTCCAGTATAATTTCTTCTTTTTTAACTTACAGTACTTGTGACATCAGTGAGCATTTTTTTAATATTAGCTAGAATCCAAATCATCACTATCTTTGACTAATTAATACTATATATCTATATGTATAATATTTCTGTATTCCAAAATGTGAAGACCCAATTTATACAGTTAGAATATGAACGTTGATGTGAATACATTCTTTGTAAAGATATTGGGAAGCCAGAAAAAACAGCACCGTGAACTATAATATTCCTACAAGCTTCTTTTTTTTTCATCCATTAAATGGTTCTTAGAGCTTAAATGTAACTGTGAGTTTTTTTTACCAGTTTATTGAAAATTTCTTTTCCTGTCTAATGTATGTGTTTAATTTGTTACTTTGGTTATCAACAGTATCCCTAAAAACAGTATACGTTGATGTGATATTCATCTTAAAATTTTGTACTAATAGCTCCTGGATGTTTTAAAAAGAAATATTGTACTGAAATGTCAAGGGAAACCAATCTCTATAAAGCTTTAATTGTAAACATAGTAACAATTCATTTGAATAGCCAAATAAATAGTTTAACAATAAACTCTGATAATGAAAGTACAAAAACCACCATTCACCAATTTCATATAAATAATCTCAACATGCTGCTTCAACAAAGTTGTTGATAGTAACCAGAATTTCATATCTTTGTCAACCAAGCAATATTAGTTTACCATATGTACTGCAAAATCAGTGGAAATTTTTTTGTTGAAATGACAGTAAAACTCAAAGTCACTCTGTAAAATGCATCAAATGTAATTGCATTTTATCAAATATCAGCCATTATTATTTTAGAACTCTTCAAAAATATATAATTTAAACATTATAAAGACTTAATCTTTGGAAGTCCTGAACCGCAAGGTGGAAATTAAAAAGTAATGGGGTTATCTTTTACATACAAGATACTTTATTATCTCGTACATATGATTTATTATCTTGTGCATACGGCTTAGTTTCTCATGCATATGAGTTATTTTCTCATACATACAAGGTAACCCTATTACTTTTTATTTTTCATGTTGCAGTTCAGGGCTTCCGTATTAAACAACTCTGTTTAACTATTAAATTTTCTTCAGGTATTCAAAAGACAATATTGAGGGTAGTATTACATACACTAGGATCACATGCATGTATGTGGAGCCCATATAAACACATCTTGAAAATTTCATTTATTCATTTAAAAATGAGTAGAAAGTAATCATTAAACTCATGATATAGTCATATTAATGTTTGAAGAGTATAACTATCAAGGTTATGTCATGTGTAACTGTTTGTAACTTATATTTTATTGTTGATAAAATTTTGTTAAAAAAGAAGTTGACTTTACATATCTTAATTTCCCAAACAAATGTAAAAAGACCAAATTATAATGGTTTTGGCTTTATTTCTTACATAATGATAATTATATAGCGTATCTTATTTAAATTTCAAGACAACACTATACTATATTTCTGATTAAAATCTTTGTAGAATGTTCATAAGGTTGGTGTGAAAAAAAAACACAATGGTACTTTATTAATATGTCATTCTTAACTATATTGTTTTTGTATTTCTGTTCATTTCATAGCTGTTTTGTTTTTTAATTCATGGTTGAAGGAATTTGTTAAGGTTAATAAATGTTTACTTGAAAATTGGCTACAAGTTTTTGAGAAAGAAACTGTAAAGTAAAGAATTTTTATTTATTTCAGAAACCTTTAATGAAAAGGATCCTCGTCGACTTGGGAAAGCTACTTTCTCTTTGGATGAAGTAAGCTTTTTTTATTTTCAGAAATTGCTACTTTAGATTAACAAATTTAGATTTTAAGTTCATTAACAATAAAACATTTGTCTTCAGAATTGATTATATAACATATTTTAACTAGAGATAAACTCTTAGTTAACTGTTATCTATACGAAAATGGTACATTTTCTAATATGTTTTATGAATTTCATTTAGATTTCATAAAAAATACCATAAACACAGTACATTGTCTACTATCTTTCTACTAAAGATGAAAGTAATTTAGTTTACACTATTCTTTCATAATACAGAAACCGAAATTTACTGATTTTTGTTAATGTGTTAGCTGTATTGGCCAGTGGTGTAATGATATGTGGGACAGCTGCTCTAGGGCCTTAGCCAACCAGGGAACCCTCAAAATTGGTACTTAATATTTTGAATATTGGAATTGAGTGGAAATATTCTGAAACAAGGAAGAAGTTTTAATGGGGGGAGGCAACAAAAGTTTTTGCCCAGGGCTCTTTGAGACCTAGATACACCACTGGTAAAATTGGTCAAATTTGGACTGCATGTTTGTTATACCAACTTTTTCTAAGTTGCATAAATTTTCAGTCAGTATAAAATCACATTTACTTATATTTCTCTATTAATACTGGTACAGTTTTCTACTAAAAGGCCATACATAGCATTGTGTTTTGGAAAGCTTTGTTTATGTTAAAATTCTCTTCAAAACTTTATTTTGCTTGTATCACCAACTGACACATGACATTTTTATTATTCTTGCTAGCTCTAATAGAAAATTTCAGATACTAAGAACGTTTCAGGTTTACTCTTTACACTGCTTTCAAGTGTTCTTTTTAAATCACAAATCTATTAATTTCATATAGTAAGTTAGAGAACTTATGGATTAAATTTTACTTATATATATATTTATGTTTTTTTAGTGGGTGGAAAAGACCATGTACACCTGATCTGACATTTACAAGGATTCAGCTTGAAAGCATTTTTAACATTACTGTAGTTGTAACGTTTGCTGTGACCATGCCAAAGTTATTTTGTCATTGTTGTTCATTTCTTAATCATACTAAAGGTCTGGTAGCAGACTAAGCTATTACAATTACTAATATCATGCAAAGCTCAAGGAATGATCTTGTCAGAATATCAAACTTTGTTTAAGAATTAATATTATTTATTTACAAACTTTTTTTCAGTTTATACCAGTTACTGTAAGTATTTAGTTAAAAGCTTAAACATTAAAATCAGTTTTTAAATTCTTATTTAGTTTACAAGTTAATCATTTCAGCCTAACTTATATAACTTTAGAGTGTCCACATGACAGAGAATTACTTGGAGGATTTTATCCATTCACTGCATGGACAATGCTTAGTTTCTGATATATATATATATATTCGCTTGCATATTCATTAACAACTTATGTTATTTAGACAACCATAATTTCAGGTTAAACAGTATTACAGGTTACTTTTTAATCTGTGTTTTATCATTTATTATTGACCACCTCACCTTAGGGAAACTCTTATTGTCCTTTTCTAAGTTTTAAAAGTTATAGAACTTAAATTGTGTTTTATGTATGAGCAGAAAAATCCAGGTTTTGTTTTTTGGAGTAGTAGTTTTTTTTGCCTTTAATACACCTATGTAGTGAGTTTTTGTTTTTTGTGTAATTAAGTCACATCATAAAAGCACCAAAACAGTAGTGTAATATAAATGTTATTATACAATGTATTATCTCTACCTACATATAATACTGGTATTTTTATAATGCAGTCTTGGCTTATTTTATTTTATGAAGTTGTAATTGTTATTAAAAATAGCAATACTTTACCAGTGTTCTTCTGATGTGTCTAATAAACAATAGACATGATCTTAATGCTATCTTCACTATGATAAAGTAAAAACGTTTTCTCTTTATCTACAAATACCATGATCATTTTACCATGATTGTTTACATATGTTTTGATAATTGATCTATACATGTTTACTTAAAAATCAAGAATGATGGGTAGTTTAGAACAATATTTTTAACATTATTATTCATGGTTCTTCCAAGCCCAATATATCTGATTACAACTTCCAGATTGAATACCAGAAAAAATTCCATTAACTGTTAATAATTCCACAAATATTTTGTCAAAAAGTAATTGTATGCTATGTTTAATTTCTCAGTTATATTAAACTGCATCTGATACTACATTATATAATACAATAGTACCTTGCTCTCAACATGAAAATAACTGGTTAATTTTACTCATGAATTTTTTTCAATTGTATGAAATGCTTAATATTATTAAACATCAACAGATTGTAGCTTAACAGATTCTTTGCACTTAAAGTAAATTTGATAGTAAGCTTGTAACAAAACTGAGTGCTGATTAACAGTGATAATGAACACTCAACAAAGGTGGAAAGAAATTGCATGCTGTTCTAATGAGGTAAAATTATTTCTTCATTGCAATTAAATTCATATGTTAAACTTTAGTAAAAATTTAATTTTTTTGGACAATACAATGTTACTGTTTTAGGTAACTTTGTACCTATCTTCTGTTTATTTTGTGGGATTTTGAGTTGTTTCTTAAGTAAAAATTTTCTTTTTATTACATATTCTATATACATAATTGCTTGTTTGAAAATTTTTATGTAGTTTGTGAAATAGAAAATTAAAAAATAGAAAAATCATTTGTTTCTATTTTCAGTGTTTGAAAAGTACACAACATAAATTAAAATAAAAATCCAAGTTCAGTAAAAATTTAACTTTCACATTACTTTCTTGTTTCGATTATCTGTTATTATAAAGTGGAAAAGAAACTGAAGAACACATTTGAACATTGAAGATGAATTATTACCAATTTTATGTGTACATTTCGTTAAGTAACTTCTCACAAAATAAAGACTTGCTGAGTTTAGCTTGTGTGTATTTCATAGATACTCTAAAGAATATATTTTTCATCTATGATATAAAGGTTGGTGGAAAATTATTTGTGAAATCATTTTCACCACGGTAACACATCTGTGCAGACATGTTGTTATCATCTTATTACAATATATTTTTTGTTCTATATATAAGCAGTCTACCAACTTATGGAACATCAAACTATTATCATTTGATATATTACTGTTAATATTTTGAAAGGTAAGAACACAAATCTATCAAAGCAACAAATGTATATAACATTTTCTTCAAATATTATGAGTACAGCAATTACAGTACGAGAATTAGAAATGTAATTGTTGAAACATACTATCATGTGATAAACATTTTATATGCAGTAGTTTAAATGCACTTAATTATATAAAGTTCTGTTTTAGATAACATCCATGGTATATGACATGGTAATAGACGAGAGAAGTTTCTACACTACAAAAGTATATACGTTGGGGATATCTTTTTCTGGAATCTTAATAACTAAAATCAGAACATAACTGGCAACAGGTCAGAGAAATTCTTTAAGATAAACTCTTAAAATTTCAAGCCAGATTAAATCTATGGCAGTACTTGAAGCCAACAGCTAGTGTTTGTATGTTCCATAAGTAAGGTATACTCTATTATTTATTTATTTATTGTTACTTACATTAACAGTATATGTTAAAATGTTTAAAATATCTAATTGTATTATTATTATTATTAATTTTTATTATTATACTTTTATTATAGAGATTGCTTTGCATTATTTATATGTATTTAGGATTAATTAAATCTCCTGAGCTTGCCAAATCTCATCAGATATTATTGGGTTTACAACCTAAAATATTGTTAACAGTGAGGGTACCCAACTGATGAAACAATGCATTCTAATCTGTATAAGTAAGAACATAAGTTAATATTAATTATGAACTAAATTTGTGTCTCATATCAACTGTGATATGTATTGTTTTAGCTTATAATAATATCTTATAACTTTTGCATTACAACATTAAATGTGCTATGATTTGATAATGGTAATAACGTCTTCAAATATATTATTGATATTAGAAAAACACGTAGGTTCAAGAAGTCTCAATAGAAATGAATAAAAACCCTATAACCCGAGCACTTTGAAAGTGAACCTTTCTTCTTCAGGGGCAAACTGGGAATGGCGATGTAATCGAATGAGTGATATATATAAAAATAGCCATTAAACACAATATTCTGTCAACATAAAATTTTCTCAAAAACCCGGCCCTAAATTAAAATCATTACTAACCACAAATTATTTAGAATCACACAATACCAACGTCATTCACAAATAACATGCAATAACTGCCAAGTACTCTACATCGGAGAAATAGGAAGAAAATTGGAAACCAGATTCACAGAACACAATAAAAAAACCGTCCCATGTTTTCCACCATTGCAACTCAAAAAACCATAGCATATCTATTGAAAACACAGTAATTTTAAACAAACTTAAACAAACGAAAAATCAAGGAATCTGTCTTAATTGAACAAAACAACCCTACTCTAAACCAAC